>NC_138170.1:35774523-36029177 GCF_964165515.1 Mesoplodon bidens
GGTTCTTTCAAAGAGTGCATTTTTTGCCCTTTAGTAGTTAAGGAGGAGAAGAAGAAAAAAGGCATAAGATCATTTTTTAAGTCTATTGATTTAATGGAAAATTAGAATATAGATTAAATGTGGCCCCTTTAGACCATTTTTCCCCCTATTGTGAAAGGTAAATACATATATGGGCAAGAATTTCAGAATAGCAATAAACAACTACATCAAACTATTGGGTTGGCCAAAAAGTTCGTTCGGGTTTTTCCATAACATCTTATGGATGGAAGATGCATCATTCAGGTATTTTTCCTTTATTACTCAGCAGTGTGTATTTGGGGGGTTATAATTTATCTCTCATAGGACTTTCTCAAACTGGGCAGGGCATAATAAGCCATTGCTAGTTGTGTGAGTTGTTAGTTAAGGATAAAGGAATTTCAAATTAAAGCACAGGTAGCAAATCTGGTAAAATGCCACACAAATTTACTAGAGGTTTAAAATGGACATTATGCTAGACATTGAAGTTATGGGGGATTTTTTTCTCCTTTTTTTATGTTTTTGAACTTTGCTAAGTTTTCTTAGTGAGCACATTACTTTTATAATAAAAAAAGTAGAGGAAAAATAAAAATATTTTCATATAACAGTACAGCTCACCAGCAGTTCAAGTGAGGGGGCGGTGGAAGGTAAACTTGGGTAGAGTCCAAACTGGTATTAATATGCCTTCACTCATCCATAATTCAGCAACTATTTATAGAATGTCAACTACCATGCAAAGCACTGTGTGAGGGCTGGGCAGCCAATGATGAACTCCACCGTGGAGCTTCTGTTCTAGGAGAGTTCTTCAGTTAGCATTATGATAAGGACTACAAAGAAATAAGATTCATTTTTTAAAAAAGTAAATTTATTTATTTATTTAATTTTGGCTGTGTCGGGTCTTTGTTGCGCGCACGGGCTTTCTCTAGTTGCGGTGAGCGGGGGCTACTCTTCGTTGCGGTGTGCAGGCTCCTCATTACGGTGGCTTCTCGTTGTGGAGCATGGGCTCTAGGTATGCGGGCTTCAATAGATGTGGCATGTGGGCTCAGTAGTTGTGGCTCGCGGGCTCTAGACTGCAGGCTCAGTAGTTGTGACGCACAGGCTTAGCTGCTCTGTGGCATGTGGGATCTTCCTGGACCAGGGCTCGAACCCGTGTCCCCTGCATTGGCAGGCGGATTCTTAACCACTGTGCCACCAGGGAAACCCACGAAATAAGATTCTAAGGGAGTTTATAATAGCAGAACCCGACCAGGTCAAAGGGTAGGGAAGTCAAGGAAGGTGGCTGTGAGGAAGTTTCAGTTCTGAAGGGTGAGCAGGAATTAGCCAAATAGGAGAGGTGGGGAAAAGGAAGCATTCTAAGTGGAGGGAATGGTTTCTGGAAAGGCCCAGAAATTGGAAAAGCATGTCAAGAAACTGCAAATCCATCATGGCTGGAGCCAGGAGAGTGAGGGAGTTACTGATTGTGAAATTTTTTTTTTTTAGGACTTACATTTTTAAAAGAACATTCTGGCTGTTCTGTAGATTCTGGACTAGAAGGTGCAAAAGGAGATACAGGGAACCCTGGAGAAGGCTATTATAGTGATCCAGCTGAGAGATCATGGTGGCCTGGCATCTGGCTTGGGGCATAATAGACAAATTCCAGACACAATACAGGAGGCAGAATTGTAAAGAGTTGCTGCTTGGTTGGTTATGGGAGACAGGAAGTTGTCAAGAATGACTCCCCAAATTTCTGACTTTAAAAGCTAGGTAGATGGTGGTGTTACTGAACTAGAGGACATGGGAAGTTTAGAAGGGAAGGACATGAGTTCTGTTTGGACCATAGTGGATTTTAAGGTAGCTCTGAGACATTCCAGTGGAGGTGTCAAATAGTGAGATATAAAGATCTGGAAATCACAAGAATATAATAGCAGCAGCCTCAGGCAATACTCATTGGCAGGCAGGTGAAATCATCTTAATTCCCAGGAGGTCAAGCCAGTTAGTTGCTATGTGGGGCTACTGGTAAGTAGCCCCTTAGAAATGTGGGTAGAAGCACATTTACAAAGTGTCCCATACATCCCTGTGTACTCTCTAAGGAAGGGATATCTTCATAGTTTGTGAATGAGGAAACTGAGGCTAAGAGGAGTTACATGATCTGTCTGAGGCCATTCATCTCATCAGTAGTGAAGAGGGGCATATCAGTCTGGGTCTCAACCAGAAATGGGTGGCAAACTTGAAGGAAGATAATTCAAGGAGGGGTTGTTTGTTTTACAAAGGATTACCAAATAAGGATGCAAAGTGGGGGACCATGAGAAATAGTGCAGTAAACTGGGGCTAGTAGCAGCTGAGCTGTTGTGAACACCCCTAGGATCAAAGTATCAAGAGGAGAGAGTCACTCCCAGACCCTGCGAGGAGAAAGTTGTGTGAAGCTACTTTGAAAGGAGCAGTGATCCTCAGTTCAAGGACACAGTCAGTTGACGCCACCTCGTTCAACTCTCTATTTCTCCCACGTGTCTCCTATCAGGGCTCCCATTGGCCAAACCCAACAGGAAGCCAGAGGGCAGAGAGTTAGGTGGAAAGGGGCAGAGGGTGTGATCAAAAGGGAGCAAATAGAGAATAGCAGGACATTGGGGCTTCCATCCGGGTCCATCCGCACTCCAAAACCCAGAGCGCAATCAAGAAGGGGTTGCTCAGCGTAAGGCCCTGACGTGATGGAGTACACACGGAGGCCTGAGCAGAGGCTCAGTGAGCTCTCAAATCCTGGACCCCAGGTGAGAGTTAGAGCGAAGCTGAAGTTAGCTCACTGAGGAGCTCTGCCCAGGCCCATCAGATACCTGCGAGCAGACCACCTCTGATCCCATCTGGTAGCGTGGAGCCGACTTTAACGGCCAGGACGCCTCCTCTCATGACACCCCTTTGAAGGGAGCAGATAGGGAACATTCATTGTCATTTTATAAATTTGCAAATGAATAAATCATGGAATTGAGTGGCAGCTCCATTTACGCAGTCATGCCAATTCTCCTTGACTCATGTATCTGAACCCCATGTTTGAATTACAAAAGCAGGGATCGTCAGTGTAGACTCTCCCTTAGATAAAGAAGCCCATTAAAGAGCTATTTGCTTCGGGGCTTTCTGTTCAGATGTCCCTATTATCACTTGAAATGTCAGATGAGAAATTATTTTGCTATTGACATTTCAGGTTCTGGATTAGTGACTGTCTGTCAGGTATGGCAGCATGCTCAGAGAAGTGTTAACTGTTTCTGACTAGGGGGAATGCAGCTTAAAAATGTATAAGGTAATTTAGGTGTCCCATTCTTGACATCCACTTCAATGGGCTGTGTTAATATTTACTTTCTTGTCCTAATTATTTTATGTGTCCTCCATATTGTTTCTGTTTAACTTCTCTATAAATGACTACCTTCTCAAGCAGGAATTCTCAAAGAACAATACAGCATATACATTCAGAGGTCTCAGGAATGTTGTTTATGTTCAAGAGCTCAGCTTTTATTTTTTCAGAAATCACCTCAACTTAAGGTCAATGGAAAGAGACACACTGAATTATAATATTGTTTGCTATGTAGGAAAAAACAAATGAGGGAGGGTAAGTGGAAATTTGGCACAACCTAGGATAAACCATGGCAGCTATTCATCTTGCTTAAAATCCTACATGCTACAAAACTACCTTGGGAAACTGCCTTGAAAATGGAGTAAAAAAAAAAACTGAGGATAACATATCTCAATTCCATCCAGCACTTTTTTAACTAGTATTTTTTTTAAGTAATGATAAAAATAGAATAAGATTCAGAATCAAAAAAAAAAAAAAGGTAAATTACTCTCCCACCGCACAGGCAACCACTATTAACGGTTTCTTGGGTGTCCAGATGTACTCTGTGCATATGTAAGTAGAGGTAGATTATTTTATGCAGATATTAGTATAAAATAGATAATGCTTCACATCTTATTCTTTTCAGTTAGAAATATATCTTGAAGGTCATTTCATATTAGCACATACAAGTCTATCTTTTAAGGCTGATTTCCAACTGAATTACATTATGTTCTATGTAATATCAATTCTTTAGCATTTGATCCTCTGTGACCTAGTATGGTAAACTTTTATAAATATTCCATATGCTCAGAAAGAATGTATACTCTCTGTTGGCAGCAGGCTCTCTCTCTTTCTACACACACATGCACATCTGTCAAATCAAGCTTGTTAATTGTATTGTGAGGTCTTCTACATCTAACTCTTGGTCACACGGTCTATCAGTTTCTGATAAAGTGATGTTAAAATTTCTCACTATGATTATTGTGCTGATTATTCTCCATTTGCCCTATGATTTATAGATGTTCATAAAGAAAGACCTGCTAGTATCAAATGATAAATTCCTTTAAAAAATCTATTCTTAGCCCTCTGCCCTACTCTCTTGCCCTTTGGTTTCCAGTTAGGTTTGGTCAGTGGGTTTGGCCCACCTCCTTGCCCCACAGAGGTCTGCCTTCCTCCAGGGCAGGAACTCATTCTGGGCAGCCCCTCCTTCACAGCTCTATCTCTCCGTGGGCTCTAGTAATTCTGTTTCCTCCCTTTGTTCCTTCAGGCCTAGAGGAGTAATGGCTTCCCACTGTTGTTAGTTCTTTGGTGCCTCACCATCCCCTCTTGTCCTTTCAACCCTGTATGCACCTGTGTAAACAATCTATTCATTCAGTTCTCTTCAGGTACACTCTCCTGAACACTGTATCTGCAACTCTCCTGAATACGATATCTGCTTCTGTCGAGACTCTGAATTTTCCATTCTTCTTATAATTCAGTTTTTGCTTTATTAATTTCAAGGCTATCTTGTCAAGTATACATAAACTTGTGGTTGATGTATCTCTTTGGTAGATTGTTCCTTTTATATATTAATGGGTTTTGTTTAAGTATTATTTTGTCTGATAGTAACTGCTAAACCAGTCTTCTTTTAGTTTGTATTTATATGGTACAATTTTTTTTCTTTCCATCTCCTGTTTTTCAACCTTTCTGTGTTGTTTTGTTTTGAAGTGTATATCTTTAAGAAAGTTTATACTTTGATTTTTAACTCAATCTGATAAATTAACAGGTAAATTTTATCCATTCACATTTATTGTGATTACTGATATATTTGAACTTATTTTTGCCATATTACTTTCAGTTTTCTGTTTACTCCCTCTTTTAGTTTTGACACAGATTGTATTCTTACTCTTTAAGTTATAATATCCTTAACTATTATTTTCCCTAAAGTATGAAATTGTTGGATATCTCTGTCCTCTTCCCTGAGAAAAACTGGACCTTAGCACATTTTAACTCCCCAATGAACACCTATCCCTGTCTTCCTTATCATTATAGTTTTTTTTTTTTTTTTTTTTTGCGGTACGTGGGCCTCTCACTGTTGTGGCCTCTCCCGTTGTGGAGCACAGGCTCCAGACGCGCAGGCTTAGCGGGCATGGCTCACGGGCCTAGCCTCTCCACGGCATGTAGGATCTTCCAGGACTGGGTCACGAACCTGTGTCCCCTGCATCAGCAGGTGGACTCTCAACCACTGTGCCACCAGGGAAGCCCTATAGAGAATTTTAATTCCACCTTTTTTAGCACAAAAATAGATTTCTTCTTATAGTCAGTGGTTAAAATGCATTTGCCAACATGTTTTATCAGTTCTGTGGTGGCAGCTCAGTGTCCTGTGCTGCGGTGATGTGAAGGTACCACAAACCTAGTCCCTGAATAAGCTGGTGATTGGGCAGGTCCTTGCTGCAAAACTCTGTTTCCTATTGCCTTCTTAGATTAGCAGCTTCTTATAAGCTGTGACCCCAGACAGCAACCAGGGTAGCAACTTCATGGCTGGAAGAGCCTCATTCCTGCCCTGTCCCTGCCCTCAATCCTGAGCAGCTCTGCCCACTTTGGACATGGAGTGACCACTTTGTATTTCTAGTCTATTTCTGAAATGTGGAAACATTTACTATATTTTGATGATAACTGTATATTCAACTTGTTCTCTTTTTATATTGTAACTGTTATTGCCATGTATTGTTTAAGTGTGCCTCAAAGTGTAAATTTACGAGGCTATCTGGTTTGGAAGTTGAATCCCAAAGTTGGTATTGACCGCCTACAGTATGCCTTGCCCTATGTGGCAGAAAACACCCACAAAAGTGTCTCTCTCTTTAAGAAGCTTATAATTTCCTAAGTGAAAGAAGATATATACATACATGAAACAATTTTTAAAATATAAGGCAGAATGATATTCAGGTGTCAAAATCTGTGATATTTTTCCCAGGTGTAGAAAGCAAGGTGAATGCCACAATAGTTGCAGTGGCTGGGGATGACTGTTTTGTTGCTCCTAGTTTATTTGGAGGCAAAGGGGTGCAAGATGACTATACATGTGTTAAATATCACCTAGGCTGGTGCATACATCCACACATATGAAAGAACATTTTATTAAGTATTATGTGTTATAACCAGTCCTCTTCATGGAGCTCAAGAAAAATATCTAAATATGCACCTTGCAAAAACACGTTTAACTTTCTCTAATAGATTCAATTAACTTTGAATTAGGTAGACCCTTCTTACCTGCTGGGACTACTATAAGTAGGAATTGCCACCCTGTTCATATAATTTAATTATTTAGAAAAACAAGATGATGACTTCAGTTATGAACAATTGATTCAGACTGATTGTTTTCTCTTTTTTCACGTGTTTAGCATATGGTCCTAATGAGATTAGAGCAAAATCAATTGTAGTTGTCTCCATCAAACTATATAACAGTCTCTTTGGAAAAGTTTTCAGATGTCCTTCTAATCCTTGAGATGGCAGTGAAATCCCTACCTCCGGCCCCTTCCCTGGCCTAATCTGCATTCTCTCAATTGTTGAGAGAATGAGTGAGTGACCTTCCCTTCAGTTTGGGGGCAGTGGACAATGATCTGAGTGAATTGTCCTGATTCAAGCTATTATAGATTCAGATATGGGGAAGGGGTCCTGTTGAATCTGGACCTCAACCAGCTGTAAGTAATCCCACTTTTCCTTGAACTCATAATTTATCTCAATCTCTCTGGAGGCATTTTCTTTCTTTTTTTAAAATTTATTTTATTCAAGTATAGTTGATTTACAATGTTGTGTTAATTTCTGCTGAACAGCAAAGTGTTTCAGTTATACATATATATATATATTCTTTTTCCTATTCTTTTCTATTATGGTTTATCCTGAATGTAGTTCCCTGTGATATACAATAGGACCTTGTTGTTTACCCATTCTATATATAACAGTTTGCATCTGCTAATCCCAAACTCCCAATCTATTCCTCCCCCACCTCCCCCTTGGCAACCACAAGTCTGTTCTCTACGTCTATGAGTCTGTTTTGTGGATAGGTTCATTTGTATCATATTTTAGATTCCACATATAAGTGATATCATATGGTATTTGTCTTTCTCTTTCTGACTTACTTCACTTAGTGTGGTAATCTCTAGGTCCATCCATGTTGCTCAAATGACATTATTTCATTCTTTTTTATGGCTGCGTAGTATTCCATTGTATATTTATGCCACATCTTCTTTATCCATTCATCTGTTGATGGACATTTAGCTTGTTTCCATGGCTTGGCTATTGTGAATAGTGCTGCTATGAACATAAGGGTACACGTATCTTTTTGAGTTATAGTTTTGTCTGGATATATGCCCAGGAGCGGAATTGCTGGATCATATGGCAACTCTATTTTTGTTTTTTTGAGGAACCTCCATACTGTTTTCCATAGTAGCTGCACCAATTTACATTCCTATCTGGTGGCATTTTCTTAAGATGAATAATACCCTGAATTATAACTCTTGCCCCCTCTAGCCTGTAAATTCCTTGAGAGAAGAAGCCATGCCTGATTAATTTTTGAATCCCTAAAAAAACTATAGTAGAATATTAAAGTTGTATAATGAGGCCATTTAATAAATACGTGACTATGTAAGGACCAGGTAAGTAGGTGTATTTCTGGAGCTCGGTATGTCTCGCAATTTTGTAGAGTCTTACAGCATCTTTGATAAACTTCTCAGTGAAAATGTTGACTAGGCAAGTTCAGTTAAAATATAGTAGAAATGTTTATTCTGGTATCTCTAAGTATACGTTTAATTCTACAGAAAACTTACAGTGTGACATTGTGTCAACATTTGCAAATTGACTGTAAATGACCTCAATCTTAGTGCAGCCTGAAGGATCAGTATAGTAATGCCAGGCAAGTGCTTTTTTACCTGAGACTTCTTTCTCATCTTCTCCCATAAAGAGACCCTAATATGTATTTTGATTTGAAATTGGAAATGTAACTTTCACTGAAAGTGTCATGTGATGTTTGCATTACTTTTAACTGCTATGTATAAAGGAAACTCTATCCTTTGACTCTGTCAGTTATTTCTCTTGTGCACAGGGAAAATGCATTAAAATGACTAAAAAAATTTAAAAATTATAAGTGAAAACAACCCTGTCAAACCCTTACAAACACTATGCCTTTCTCTTCAGCCTAGTCTCTTTCCATGTCACATATTTCTTTGCTGCTTCTCATTGTAATAATAATAGTATTATTATAAGTGGCACAGAGAAGTTAACTAACCCACCTGAGGATACACAGCTACTAAGACATAGAACCAGAGTTTGAACCTAGGCAATCTGACCCTAGAGTTCATGCTCTTAACCACCATATCATTTTTGGTATAGTATCAGGCACATGGAGAACTCAATAAGCACCTATCTTCTTGCTGTTAGTCTTCAGTCCCATTCTTTTGTGAGAGGAACTCCAACACCAGATCCACTGCTAAATTACTCTAGAATAAGGCTTATCCCTATTCTGCTTTCTGGTGGCCAAACTCCTTTAGAGAGTGTGAGCATGCTACATCACCATGATGGAGAAATAGTCATAGGTGCAGTCACAAAACCAGTTAGCTAAAACTGGAATGAGCATCTAAAGGAATCCCCATCAGAAAGTGTGAAGAACAATTGCTTTACTTCTATTACTGTCAGTTGCTTTTTTTAAAAAATATTTATTTATTTATTTATTTGGTTGCACTGGGTCTTAGTTGTGACAGGTGGGCTTTTTAGTTGTGGCTTGCAGCCTCCTTAGTTGTGGCTCACTGGCTTCTTAGTTCCAGCACCTGGCCTCCTTAGTTGAGGCATGTGAACTCTTAACTGCAGCATGCATGTGGGATCTAGTTCCCTGACCAGGGATTGAACTCGGGCCCCCTGCATTGGGATAGTGAAGTCCCATCCAGTGCGCCACCAGGGAAGTCCCTACTGTCAGTTGCTTTTGAGGAAAAAGGGGAAGTGACTTATTATTTTCCTGGATAAGGCTTACTTGGATATATATTTTTTAATCTTATGAAAATACCAGACCATGTTCCTAACTTCATCTCTAACCCCAATACTTTCTGCCAAGAGTTATCAGTGCTAACACAAAGGAGAAGAGGAGGCAATAATCTAAAATGACAAATGACCCAGATAACATTTTTTTTTAACTTTGGAATGCAATCAGAGACTCCACCTACTTGTTACCAGCAGTCTCAGCCTGACTGATGATAGTTTGTGGCTTCACTGAGTAGCAGAATGGAACAGGCCAAAGATAATCCACTTGATAACTGAGAATTAAAATTGTATTTATATTGTAGAAACATATATGCTTAATTCTAATAACATTAATACTTTTACCTGTGATTCTTACATAAAGTATGTTTGGTTATATACTAGATATTTTTGTTTTCTATTTATTTATGTATTTATTTGGCTGTGTCAGGTCTTAGTTGTGGCACGCAGGATCTTCTTTGCGGCACATGGGATCTTTCATTGCAGCGAGCAGTCTCTTCTTTGCAGCGCACGGGTTTCTCTCTAGTTGTGGTGCACGGGCTCAGTAGTTGTGGCATGCGGGCCTAGCTGCCCCACAGCATGTGGGAACTTTGTTCCCTGACTAGGGATCGAACCTGAGTCCCCTGCATTGGAAGTCAGATTCTTAACCACTGGACCACCAGGGAAGTCCTGTTTTTATTTTCTTTAAATGGGGCTTCAAGTTTGAGTGCCTCCTATGTGCCAGGCACTGTTCTTGGTGCTTAAGATACAAAGCAAAGCAAAAGGACAAAGCAAAGATCCCAACCTGCAGGGGCTTTATATTCTAGCATTAGAGTAACTAAACTGTTATTTTTTTATTGGAACTCACATTGTAAATTTATCAGCTGAAGGCTGGGTGATTGATACACAAGAGTAAGTCATAAATTTTTAGTACGGTTCCAAATTACCAAGCACTTTTGATCCTCAAGGGTTCACTTAAATAATATATGCAACAATAAAAAAATAGAATGGTATAGAAAAAAATAGTATAGAGTGGCCCTGTCTTGGGACAATTTAAACCCGGTCTTAGGAGATCATGTCATCATCCCAGAGATAGTTAAAAAAAAAAAAAAAAGAACTATGGCTGTAAATCTTTTTACTACTAAGAACACTTTTTACTTTTGTACCTCATGTTTTGAAAAATGTAATGCTTTAAACAAATCCCATTTATTAAGTAATAATTTATTTCCCCCTGTATATACCATTTCTGCTACTTCTGTAGGTACCAGAAAAACCCAGAAACAGGTTGAGCTCAGGCATGTTCCTACTCAGTACCCAGATAGTTATGCCCCATCTGCCACCCTAGGAGCCCTTGTTTTTTGCTCTTGAGTGTGTGTGTGTGTATACCTGCAGAGATAGATGGTGGTATTAGAAGTCATGTGGGCTTTTAAGATACCCCTTCATGAGAGCACAGTATAATTGGTATATTAGTTTCTTAGGGCTGTTGTAATAACTGACCACAAACTTGGTTGCTCAAAACAACAAAAATTTATTCTTTCACAGTTCTAGAAGCTGGAAGTCTGAAATCAAGGTGTAGGCAGGACTGTGTTCCCTCTAATGGCTCTGGGGAAGAATTTTCCTTGCCTCTTTCAGTTTCTGGTGGCTCCAGGCATTCCATGGCTTGTGGCTCCATAACTCCAGTCTCTGCCTCTGTCTTCACATGGCCTTCTCCTCCTTTCTGTCTGTGTATTCTCCTCTGCCATCTCTAATAAAGACAATTGTCATTGAATTTAGGGCCCACCCAGCTAATCCAGGATGATCCCATCTCAATATTCTTTTTTTTTTTTTTTCGGTATGCGGGCCTCTCACTGTTGTGGCCTCTCCCTCTGCGGAGCACAGGCTCCGGACGCACAGGCTCAGCGGCCATGGCTCACGGGCCTAGCCGCTCCGCGGCATGTGGGATCCTCCCAGACTGGGGCACGAACCCGTGTCCCCTGCATCAGCAGGCAGGCTCTCAACCACTGCGCCACCAGGGAAGCCCTCAATATTCTTAATTATATCTGTGAAGACCCTTTTTCCAAATAAGGTCACATTCACTGTTCCAGAGGTTATTACATGAGCATGAATTAGGGGGCTACCATTCAACCCACTACAATTAGGTAGGCCTAAAAAAAAATCTATCAATGCTAGAAATCAAAGTATTAAGTGAAGGGTTTTGAATTCTCCCGCCTTATCCAACACCCCATACTTTGCTCTTGTCTGCAATATTTGGCCATTGCCTCAGCTCCCAGTTGAATGTTACCACTGGACTCAAGCTCTGCTCTTGGCTCTGACATCTGGTTCCTCATCTTGGGTCTCATCTTGGCTTAACCCCTGGAGTAGCTCTTGGTATCCCCTTGCATGGATGACTTCTACTGACTCTGCAGCCCATCCGGGTTGCCACCCTCTGTGCTCGGCATGGCTTGTTCCCCCATTGCCCAGTCTTGTTACCAATAGGACACACCCATAGTGTTTCAGTAAGTCAGGTCCTTGTTGCATAAGGACATGACCCAGTGACCTCCCAAGTGTCCTCCAAATGGCCTGTATGGAGCTAGAAACCACTGCCTACCCAGAGTTATGCTTATAAAAATTTATAACCCCAGGATTAACATGGAGCTATACTCCTCCTTGGTGACAGAAAGCAGGTGTATGCCAGAGCCTCTGTATTCCATGGCTACCTTTTGTCCTGAAGTTCTTATTCACCCAAGAGGACTGGTCCTGAGTGCTTGGAATTTATATTATTCTATTTTAAAAATTGGATTTCAGATATGCTTTAAGATAAACCCATCTTGTTTCTTTCTTTTCCAAATGCTGCATTTCATTTTTCATATTTATCTTTTGCTCCTTTAATGATTATGTTCTTTTTGTCTCCCTTCAGAATGAACCAGTTATAATTTTCCATTTGAAAATAAATTTCATCATATTTTATTTCCTGTTTTCCAGGCCATTTGTTTTTCTCAATGACTCAGATCTAGCTGAGAATTTTGTTAGCAGCTCCAAAGTACAATGCACTGTAATTCTCCTGGAAGGTGAAAAGTGAAAAGTATAGGAGCAAGTCTAGCCTTTGATCTGAGGCTCTTACACTAGAATCCTAAAATTGAGTGTATCATGTGACTTTGATCTACAGGCTGACATTTTCCCCCACCAAAGAGGTATCCAGAGACTTCACACCTAGTAAATCACCACCATAACCTCTGTGCCATAAAGACCATTAAAAGCAATAAATGCAAGTATCATGAGAATTACTTGTTATTCAAATATTTAAGTTTACAGTCTTGCTTTGCATTATTGCTGTATAAAGCAATAAGTCCTTACAACACATCTCATGCCTAAGAAAGTGTGGCGATGTAAATTTGATCAAAACATCAAATTACTACCAGAATGAGATTACAAAATATTTTTTGCAGAGTGCTTACGTGAACAATATCACAATATATTTATTATGTTAACTGGCTTCAAATTTGGGCAGTCTACCTAGTTCAGTAGACTGAGCACTAGATTGGCAATAAAGTTCTCCTAAATTCTAACTTCAGTTCTACTGCTGATTGGCTCTGTGTAGTAAGTAACTATTCGTTGTTTCTTTGCCTTTGGCCTTGTGAAACATAAAAGTAGAAAAAGAGTAAGGCATGGCCAGTTGAGTCCTTAATATTTAGTTTGAGGAATTCTTGGCTGCAGGGCCAGTTTTTATTTTCTAAAAATGGAAATTTTATTTTCATGGGACAGTGCATCAATAGCTTCTCCTCCTTGCTCCCTGGTCTCCGCTTGGCCCTGCACCACACGCACCAACCTTTCCCAAACAAGGGTATTTTTGTGGCCAATAGAACAATAGCCACTATCCTTGGAACCAAGTGAGTGAACAACTCAGATATATTCTGGGTTTGTTAGCATATTTATTTAGATAGCACTTATGCTTCTTTTCTAAAGTTAGGCTGCCCAATCATAGGTGATAGGTGATTTCAGACTACAATAAAGAGCTTTCAAATAATGATAAAAATGCCACAGATGATCAAGCTAAGAACTAATATTCTTTTACCAGAGAATAAAAAACTTATCAATATCTGGCATGGGGCTGAGCTTATTGCAATCAGCTTCAACTGTTTGAAAGATTATATTTTGGATAATATCTTTGCTCCTTATCCACACTAAGGTTAGGACAAGAAAGTAATCATGAAGGAATTATGTTAGATACAGGTAGAGAGGTCTATTAATACACCAGACAGGTAGTTGTCTTCTCTAAAGAAAAAAAAAGATCCTGATGTGTTACAGCTTCCCCAGAGTTGGAGAAGGGAACTGTAACTTCCCAGCTCATCCCATTCCTGAGCTTCCCAGAGTTTAAATACCTCCTGAAGAAACATGGTAGCCCTCCTTAGTGTCTTATTTCAGTCTCATTTAATCCTTACAGCAAGAACATATTAATGCTGAATAGAAGCCCATCTGTACATTTGGGCTTATTTCCTCTTTCCTCTGGGAAAAGAGGACAGATAATCACCACTTCATGTGACATCCTTCAACTACTAAACCCCTATAACACTGTCTTCTTTTTTCCCCCTAGCCCTCAGTGGGTCTGTTTCCCAAAGACTTACTTATTGTTGTTGCCCCTCTGATTTTATGATGAATGGTAATTCTGACACCTCTGACCCTGAGAAGCAGAGAATTCTTGGCTTTATCTTTGCACTAAGAATTTAAATGCAGCTGAATGTATGAGCAGAAATAGGTCATTTTTCTTCTGCAGATCACCAATTGCAAGATTTCTTTTCATAAAAAAACAGTATATCAATTTTCTATTGAAAATACATTTTTGTAAAGCATGAAAAAATGGAATCTCAAGCTCTGTCGCCATCAGAGAGGTGAATGGCTCTTCTTTTTTGAAGCAGCTGCCAACAAATATGAGGACTGGGTATCATTTCTGTCCTCGGTGAATTGTCAGGCTTCTCTTTATGAGTCTGGCACATTCCAGGTGGCTGAAGTAGCTTCTCATTGTCAGGAACTGGTGCAAACAGTTGTTTCTCTCCCTATGGCTTACACTCCTGTTGCCTAGGACTGAAGGATATTCTGAGTTGAATAGTACTTAATGCAGATAATTGAGTAAAGTGCTGTTTTACATTTATTGAAGGTGAAATTCATGTAACATAAAATTAGCCATTTTAAAGTGAACAATCCAGTGGCATTTGGTATATACACAATATTGTGTAACTACCATCTATATCAAGTTCCAAAATATTTTCATTGCCCCATTAAGAAATCCCATACCTAACTACCTCCAAATGCTGGTAACCATCAGTCCGCTTTTTGTCCTATGAATTTACCTATTTTGTATATTTCATATAAATGAATTCATATAGTATGTTACTTTTTGTATCCAGCTTCTTTCACTTGACACAATGTTTTCAAGGTTCATCCACATTGTACCATTATCAGTACTTCATTCCTTTTTTTATGACTGAATGATATTCTATTGCACGTGTATTCCATAATTTGTTTATCCATTCATCTATTGGTGGGTTCTTTCCACCTGTTGGTTATTGTGAATAATGCTGCTATGAACATTCATGTACAAGTATTTGTCTGAGTATCTGTTTTCAGTTCTTTTGGTTATATACCTGGGAATGGAACTGCTGAGTCATACAATAATTCTATGTTTAACCTTTTAAGAAATTGCCAAACTGTTTTCCTACCCTTACTTCTGAAAGGGAAAACCCATGACATTAATGCAATGAACGTTATCTTGGCAGGAGGAGCACAGCCCTCTGAACCTCCAAAGAGAATTTTCCAAAGAGAATTTTTCTCAGAAAATTCTCCAAAGAGAATTTTCTGACGAATCAAAGGGCACAGAGTCATTGGCAGCAAAGCTGTTTTAGCTGCCTGACCTCTGCTCCTGTACAGACAGAACCAAAACAACAATCAGCACAGTCTCCATAAAATACCAGGGAAAGAAAACGCAAATCAGCCCAACTCCAGCTAAGTTTTTGCCACATGAATTCCTTGAGATGCTTCAATCAGTGCAGATCTATTGCCCTTTGGCCACGTTTGTACTATAATTAACCTCAAACTCAATTAAGAGAATTGCTTTAAAGGAAGAAGGCAATTCTGATGAGGTCTGTTTTGAGAAAAATCTGAAAAACCTTCTAAAGTTGCCAGAAGTCAGGTTTGTGCCCTTTCTTCCTGTCAGCATAAGGATCCATACTTCAAATGTTTGACTAATTTTGGCAAATTAATTACCATTTAATTATCACATAAGAAGACATCTACTTGTTTTCCCCAAAACTGTTACTCTGCTGTAGGCAAATTGGTATAAAGACTAATCTAATTTGCCTATTGTAGAAACAGACTGGGCTTTTGAAAGTCCACGCCTATGTTCAGTTTTCTGAATGTCCCCATAGACATTTCCTTTTGTGACATTGATATTGAAGATATAGTGGGTACTGGATGGTAGACAGCCCACACCTATACTGCAGTGCCAATAAAAGGCAATGTTAGGATGTCTGACCTCTTGGTGTAGGAAACACTTCACCATCCCTGGAACCACATGCTTGATCAAGCTGTGCTAGTCATGATGTGCAATGGAATTACAACCATAACAGAGTTAAGATGGAATAAATTAGAAACAAAAACTCTCCTCTTTCTTGGAGGTCTTAATTCAAGTTAGTATAGTTGAGATAATGTGGCCAAATAGTGCACCCAGAAAATGAGCTCATCCACTGGGGATCTTGCCATGTTGTAATTCAGAATTACTCCTCAGAATTACAAAGCTATTACAGTCGGAGTGGCATGGTTGCTAGAAAATGAAACCTCAGAGCACTGGGTAGCCTGAGTTAGAGGAACTGCTCCTTGGCTGCTAAACCACCGTGTCTATAATAGTTCAGCTCTGATCCCTGCTAGTATGCTGCTTGAGTCACATGCTCTTGGAGATTACTTCAAGTTTAAGCAGAAAGGTCGGAAGAGGACAGGGAGGCAAGGCAGCTCTCTAGATGCACTCTTTGGTTAGATGTCACAGGAACAGATTAGGGAGATCAGACTACGTGGAGTCTCCCTCCCTCACATGGAAAAAGACTTCTGCTTGAGAAGGAGTCACAAATTCCTGGGCAGAGAGTAATGTTTGTGCCTGTGGATAAACAAAATGTCCCTGAGGTGGAATTCTGGAACCCAGTCATACATAATTGGTGGTACCAGACAGGAGAGAGCCTGACATTTCAGACTGTAACCATATTCAGGAGGATTTGGTTCATAGAAAAATTTATGTTAAAACCGTAAGTCTCAATCTCTCTGTATCCCAGGTTATCATCTTGAGATGCTAAGCTAGCTGGACCCCTAAAGTTCGATTAACGTTTTCCAAGGACAGGAGAAATTATTCTTCATATGAGAGTTGATATTCATTTCTCAGTAATTATCTTCTTGAGCTGTTACAAAACTCTTAATATATGAAGCTACTCTTGATTTGTTTTAAAAATCTTGAGAAATGTTGGTGCTTCCCTGGTGGCGCAGTGGTTAAGAGTCTGCTTGCCAGTGCAGGGGACATAGGTTCGAACCCTGGTCTAGGAAGATCCCACATGGCTTCAGAGCAGCTGGGCCCGTGTGCCACAACTACTGAGCCTGTGCTCCAGCGTCCGCAAGCTACAACTACTGAGCCCAAGTGCCACAGCTACTGAAGCCCGTGCACCTAGAGCCCGTGCTCCGCAGCAAGAGAAGCCACGGCAATGAGAAGCCTGCACACAGCAACGAAGAGTAGCCCCCACTCACCACAACTAGAGAAAGCCTGCGTGCAGCAATGAAGACCCAACACAGCCAAAAATAAATGAATAAATAAATAGATAAATTTTAAAAAAAATTAAAAAGCTTGAGAAATGCATCTGATCCAAGTTAATAACTCACAGCAAAATTTTTAAATGATCCCTGGGTACAATGCTTACATAAACTGAGTCCAGGCTTCACATTATATTAGAGATTGTCAGGTGATGTCCTTTCAGCTGACACACAGGGCCCTTGCTTCTTGCCAGAGTGGAGGGCAAGTTCTTAGTAAACGTGCAAGGCCCATATGACTAATGAGAGTTGGTTCGGCCCCTAAGGAGATTCTAAGTTCCATTAAACCAAAATAGGAATCAGGCATCACAACAACCTCGTGAAAACTCCAAGAACTATTTCTGTCTCCAGTACGGGGAAAATGAATTGCAGAACCTCAGTGAAAACAAAATCCATGAATGTTGCCATACCCACCTAATCCTGCATTCTGACTCCAGCAGAAGTTCAAAGGCAGTTTTGTGGAAGGGAAGCTTGGTTTCTTCAGTATCAAGCCTCAGGGATGTATTTCACTGTCCATCAGTAAACTACTCTCAGTCCACTAGAGATAGGGTTTACCTGACCCTTCAGAAGCTATTTCTGTAATCCATGTATTCCCAGCTTTGCAGTCTATGACTTACAATGAAAAGTATCCTTTCATTTTACACCAAAATTATGACAGCATTCTCTCCTACCAGCCTGTTTGCTGAAAATTCACCTCTCTCAAAGGACTCTCAACATTATCTGAAACTTTATTTGTACTACTTTATACATAAAGCTCTGAGAGAGAGCTTTCCATGTGTCCCCTCTGGCCTTCTCCTTGCTGCTTTGACCTTCAGGAATGTTCTGCTGTCATGGGCTTAGTTCTCCCCACCAGTGCCCACTGTTGCCCTCACTTCAGCTTCAGAAAAAAAAACTTTTTCCTTTGGTCCAAAGAGAACATCCCGATAATGCTTCACTGCTTTTTCGTGTGGCTAAGAAACAGATACAGGGCCTTTCCAGGCTAGGGGTTCCTTACCCCAGGGCCTCAAGTTCTTGTTATTTTCTTCTCTGAGCTGCTATTGTTTCTACTGCCTTTCCTGACAAAAACAAAAGCTTGATGATGGTGCTGCCCTGAAGATAGCTCACCACCAGCACAAGCCTGCTCAAAGCTTCTTCATACTTCAAAGTCCAGGGCCAAATGGATCCCTAATCCAGAGAAATGTGCCCCTCCTTCCACAGTCCATAGTTTCACTTTATTTCCTACATGGAGATTATCCATTTCTCAAGATTATTGATGGTGGAAATATCCATTCTCTAAAAGAAAAAGCCTACATCCACTCAAACTCTAAGCCCAACAGGTGTCCCCTGGCTCCAATAATACAGTCTCAAAATGGTATATTAGTGGCCTGTTTCCCAAAGTCAGGGTCATCTCTTTTATCCATGGTCACTTTTTCACATTTGTGTTTTCTACTCTTATTATTTCTTAGGTGCAGGAATCTCTAGGTGCAATAATGTGTCAGTCAGGGTCCAGCATGGGTCTGGACGTGGATAGCATACTCCTTGTAGGTAACTGAAGGAAGTTAGTAAAGGCACTATTTACAAGGTATGGGCAAGGTTTACAGAAATCAGCAAGGGACAATGCAGTATCTGGGGTTAGCACAGTGGGGAGCTGTTACTGCCCATAAGTCTACAATGGGCAAGGGAGGATGCATTTCCCAGAACTCAGAAAGAGTATGGAGAGAGCTGACAAGAGTGATAGCCTTCAGTGGATAGATTTGGCCAACCCTGCACACCTTGGTAGAGAGGGAACTGGGGAACCAATACCCCAACATCACTTCCCTCCATCTTCCAGTCTGCTGCCCCAGTGCCTCTCATCACCACCCCACTCACCAAACCCAACCCTGGCCAGAAGGCAAGGGAGTTTGTTGATGCTGTCCATGTTAGTCAGTCTCCCAGGGCCAGAGCAGGGCAGAGAAGGATAAAAATTAGATCTGAAGAGGGGAAAAAAGGTGCTTAGCAAAACTACCTCTTGTGAAACTCAACAGCCTTAAGTTTTTTCTCTAAATCTATTTCTTAAAAGTTTCATAAAATGTTCTAATATTAGTGTAAGGATTCTTTTTTTTTTTTTTTTTGGCAGACACAGGCCTCTCACTGCTGCGGCCTCTCCCATTGCAGAGCACAGGCTCTGGACACGCAGGCTCAGCGGCCATGGCTCACGGGCCCAGCCGCTCCGCGGCATGCGGGATCTTCCCGGACCGGGGCACGAACCTGTATCCCCTGCATCGGCAGGCGGACTCTCAACCACTGCGCCACCAGGGAAGCCCTTAGTGTAAGGATTCTATCAGTAGATTCACCTGATCTTTGCCTCTTGATTTCAAAAGCCTTAACCATATGCCCTCAAAGTCATATCTTTCCCAAACTTAATATCCCTAATGATTGTTGTTGGTCCCTACTCAGCAGCAGCACTTTCTCTTCACACATTTTATTGTATTTCTCTGTTCCTTCTGAATATCTCCCATGATTTCCTTAAGGTGCAGCAATTAAAACTGCACACTTTATTCTAGAAGCATGCATCCTAAAGTAAGAATAGGAAACATGCTAATTCAATCATAAGAGCTTTAAGGGCAATAAAGGTAAAATAAAATTTAGGGAAATAGAAATTACAGCAGTATTGAAAATTAAAACAATTTAGAGGTAGTTAGGAATTATTAGGAATTAGCACAGCATGGACCATAAACTGAAATTCACTGCAGGCCATGGGTAGAAGTTTCCATAAGGTTTAATATATTTTTGATGGCTTGAAATTGATCCTGTTTTGGGGGAGTATTTTGCATAGCATAGTTAAATAACCCTCATAACTAGTTATGAAATGTGCCTGAATCTAGCACCCAAATAAAATTCCAAATGTGATAATATGAACAAAGCCTGAAAGGGGTGGGGATGAGGATGGAAGAGAGAAAAACCAATTAAATCTTCCATTCTGTTTCAGAATGAGTAGCTCTTAATTTTTTATGTTAACATAAAAATGTAGGCTTAAATATGCCAGGGCAAATATTATTACTATAAAGATGGGAATAAAAACTTTTAAAACACTAGATAGGGGAGAAAAAGAATTACAAAAACTACCATCTAGCCAAAATCAGGAAAGGAAAAAATATGCAAGAAAAAAACATAATAAGTTGGAAACATGAAATATGATAGGCATAGCACATTCTTCCTCATTACCCATCTGGAATTCATCTTTGACTCCTCTCTCACTCACAGTGTCCGTGTGGTTGACTCACTTGGGTTTTCCTTGGAAATATCTCATGTCTGACCTTTTGCGTTCCCACTACCTCCCCTCTAGCTTCCTTGGTCCTGAACTAATGCAGTAGCTCTAGCACAATATAGCCTACCTTGGCCTCCCTACAGAAACTAGAGCAATCTTCATAAAGCATAATATCACACCCCACTCAAAAGCTTTCCAGGGTTCCCCCTTCCTTACCATTTGCAAGACCTTTTATAATAGACCCCAGCTGTGTTTCATCTATTCTAAGACACATTTTTTTAAAACAATGAAAACATCTCTGAAATCAGAGTGCATCTTACAATTCATGGCAATTGTGCCATCTTAGATTTGATGAAATATGTTTCTCTTCTCAGTTCTTGGCTTGGCTACAGGACACCTCTATTCTAGAAATCATGACTTCTCATTTTGCTGTGCTATGACTCATTCTTTCACAGCTCCAAAATTTTGTTCAGACATTTCCCACTGTCTGGGTATCCCTGTCCTGCTGCCCCTCTTCTTGTGTGGGTCCACCTTTAAGGCCCAGCTCAAAGGCCATCCCTCAAAGAATGCCTTGTTCACTACCTCAGCTGGAAACAACCTTCCCTTTGAAACCTCTCAGTTCTTTCTTTGTAAGTCTAGCAACTCTTATCACATAGTTCTGTTTAGTTTAAATACTGGTGCACATATTTGGTCTGTACACAAGACTCCTAGAGTTGTGCAAATGGCTTGGGAAGGCAGTGAAAATTGTGACATTGTGTGAAAGAGTGTAGGCTTGTTTCACTAATGTATCCAGGACATTTGGAACAGTTTCTTTAAAATCTGAAAAGTGCTATCATTCCAGAACTCAGTGAGAGCCCTCCTTTGAGCTGCCTTCTAGAGGTAGTACATCATCAGAGCCAGAGCCAGAGAGAGACCCAAGATCTGGAATCAGCAAGAGATACTGGAAGACACCCAGCTGGGAGGGGAGCTGCTAGGAGGGGCTGCTCTACCAGCAGGACCCACTAATTGGCCGTGTTCCTGGGAGTAGCCATTGGAAAGGTCAAGCTTTGAAAAACCATGTTGCTAGAGATGGCCAGCCCTCTCCACTATCCTCACATGAGTCACTATGATGTCTTGGGAGGGTGGCGCTAGGTGGGAGACTCTTGGTTTTTCAATTTACCCTTCCCTCAGGAAATCCAGACTAGACTGGAAGTCTAAGAACTCTGGGTTACCTCCATTGGCACCTACAGGGACACACTGAAAGTCTGTAACCCAGCCCTAGGAGAAGAAGGCTACGTGTCCGTGTCATCATCTGCAGCTGATTCTTCTCAGTTACAGCTAATTTTGAACTCTCCCAAGTTATATGCATGAATCTTTGCTGCAATACATTCACAGGGCTCTCTCCTGGCAAATTTCTCTGGCCACATGAAGATAAAAATCTCAAATGCCCTCTTGCTATTATCATGAAATTTTTGTGGCTAAATTTGTGAAATTTCCTGCTGAGTTCTGCTTCTTAAGGCTAATGCCATTTTCTATAAGGGCCTCCCAGTTAACCATCTTTCTACGGGTAGCCTCTCAAGCCTCAGTCTCTACCAAATGAGGGGATAGATTCAAGAAGCTTGAGGTCACTGCCAGCTTCAACATTCTAACATCTGCTCGGTGCTCTACAGAGATCACCTCCCATGCACTGGATTTATGCATTTGTAAGTTTGAAGCTCACTTTTCTCTGAGGCAGAATGGTTGGCATGATGTGATCTGGGCATGTCGGTTGAATATTTTCCATATGATATGACTGCTCTCCACAGCTTCACACCAGGAGGCCTTGCATAAAGGTCACAATTGTTGAGCTGATTTCCCCAAGAGACGGTTTTGTTTTAAGAATTTTTTCCTCATTAAAGAAGTCAATAACTGTTTATTACAGAAAATGTAGACAATACAGAAAATTATAAAGAAGGAATTAAGAATCACTTAAACTCTGACCTCTCATTGTTAACACTATGGCACACATCATTACAATAATTTTTCTTTGCATGTATAGTCATATGATTTTTAAAATGTTTGGTATAGAATTGGAATCACACTTTTCAAACCATTTTTTTTTTAACCTGGCTTTTCTCCCTTACTGATAAATGATTAACATTTTCCTTTGTCATTATATATTTAAGAGTGTGGGCTCTGGACCTATCTGAATTTGAATCCTGGCTCTGTCACTTACTAACTGTATGACCCTTGGGCATGCATGTCCTTTAATTGATAAAGGTACTTCAGTTTCCTCATCTGAAAAATGGTTCCTACTTCACATAGTTGCTGTGAATATTTAAGTGAGTCAACATTTGCCAAGTAGTTAGAACAGTACCCGGCAGGTAGTTTAGGCTTTATAGGACTAGCTTTGGCTACTGTGACTGCTACTACATTTTCTTCTACAATGTCATTTTAAAGACTGGATAAGATTACATTGTTTGGGATGTAGCATAATGTATTTAATCAAGGTCCCGTTGTTACATAGTTAGTGTTCTACTTTCTTGCTATTATGAACAATACTGCAAACAGACATCCTTCTTTTTTTAATTTTATTGAAGTATAGTGTCATGTTTAATTTCTGCTGTACAGCAAAGTGACTCAGTTATACATATATATATATTCTTTTTCATATTCTTTTCCATTATGGTTTATCACAGGATACTGAATATAGTTCTCTGTGTTATACAGTAGCTCCTTGTTGGTTATCCATCCTATATATAATAGCCTGCATCTGCTAATCCCAAACTCCCAATCCTTCCCTCCTCCACCCCCACCTTGGCAACCACAAGTCTGTTCTCTATATCTGTGAGATTGTTTTTGTTTCATAGATATGTTCATTTGTGTCATATGTTTTTGTTTCATAGATATGTTCATTTGTGTTGTATTTTAGATTCCACATATAAGTGATATCATATCAGACATCCTTCTTTCATTGTATTTGTAACAGGACAGACTGTGCACTAGGTAGGGAAAGAATACAGTGATAGGAAGTGGGAGTACCATGTTTTGCCTTCTTGGTTTTGAACTTGGTTGGAGAGGCAGAGAGAATGTCAGTTCCTCCCTTTTGCCTGGAATGTTGCTGCTCAGAAACTATTCAGACTTTATGGCACCACCCAGTCAAATATCTGAAGGTCTTTCCTAGATTGAATCACTAGTAATCCTATCCTCAGATTCCAACTGGAGAAGAATCCTTGGCCAGCCATGTCATATACTTCTAGTTCTTCATGCCATGGCTCTCATAAAATGACTCAGCCCTATGGGCTCAGCTCCAAAGAAGACTTGGGGGATATTTAGTGAACTCAGTGAGTCCCTGGACCCTCCATCTTTTCCAGGCTGGTGCATATAAAGGTTCTGTTGGAGGTGATCCCGCTCTCTCTTAAGGCTCAATTCCTGTGGCCATCTTTCCCACCACTGCTGGAGAGAAGGGGAAGGGGTCTTTTTCTAGTTTCTGATCCCCTGTCTTTAGTTATGGGAATGATTATGATGCATTCTGGTAGAATGGGACCAGTATCCTCTCTACAGGTTGAGGGAGTTACAGACTCAGAGGTATTTGGAGGCTTCATGGAAAAACCTTATGCAAAAAAGCTATGCCAGTGCAGATGAACACTGCTAATGGGCAGTCCTTGCTGGAGGGACAGTGACTTATAAGATCACCTTCAAGAAGCTCTGCATGGGGGAGATACAGGTTGAGGGAGTTACAGACTCAGAGGTATTTGGAGGCTTCATGGAAAAACCTTATGCAAAAAAGCTATGCCAGTGCAGATGAACACTGCTAATGGGCAGTCCTTGCTGGAGGGACAGTGACTTATAAGATCACCTTCAAGAAGCTCTGCATGGGGGAGTATACTGAATGCTTAATTCTTACTATCTCTCTGTTAAATATACCACCAACCAAATCACCTGTTTGGTCTTCGGTCTCTCCTAGCCAAAAGTGCATAACCTACCATATCCTGGAAGACTCATGACTTCTGGATTTCTGCCTTTGTTATCTCCTGGTTCCTCTGGAAGTATTATCTCCTAGGTTCCCTGGAAGGTTCTGCCCACCTTCTATCCTGTAGGGTTTTGGATAAATACACTTCCTAGAGAATTCACTTAATACATGGAGGCAGGTGTGTTCTTCCTTAACCTCAACTATATTCAGTCAAGTGGACATTTAACCTAGTACCATGGGTCTGTGTTTCTGCCAAGTAGATGGAAACCTTCTTAGAATATAAGGATGAGGCCAACAACCCTAAGTAGAAAGAGTGGTGAAATGGGCAAATCTAGTCTTTACTGTTAGAAGTCAGGATAGTAATTATTCTTAGTGGAGGGAAAGGAGCACAAGGGAGGCCTCTAGGGGGCTGGTAACAGTCTGGGTTTTGCCCTGGGTGCTGGCTACATGGGTATGTTCATTTTGTGAATGTTCAGTGACCTGCACACTGAAGATAAGTGTTCTTTTTGTACATGTGCTGTACTTCAATTAAAAAAAATTTTAAAGTAAGGGATATTGATAAATTGGATTAAACAAAGGACGATCTACCTCTATTAAGACTAGTGGCTCTTTCCTAAGGCTACCAGATTTAGCAAATAAAAATACAGGATGCCCAGTTCAGGTAAACAACAAATAATTTTTTAGTATAAGTATGTCCCATGCAATATTTGGGACATGGTTATACTAAAAAAGTATTCATTGCTTATCTGAAATTCAAATATAAGTGGTCTTCCTGTATTTTATCTGGCAACCCTTACCTTAAATCTTCTAAATATGTCTCATCTTTAATTTTAATGAAAAAGTAAAAAAAGGATATATATTGAATGATATGTATTTAGGATACATATAGTCTTAGAAGGAAATATTAAAATAAATTGTAGGAGATAGAAATGAGAAAGTAAGTGCTCTAGTATTTCACTGTCTCCATACCTCCTTCATTCATACCTCTCTTCTGTTGTTTTGGGTTTCTCATTCCCACATTCATATCAATAAAAAGAGGAGAAATAAGATAAGCAAAAGAAATAAAGTAGCACCCCAATCATTTACACTTTTATTTATTTTTTGAATCTGCAACTCTGGAGGTTGGTGTTTCTGAAAATTTCACTCCTGGTTTGTCTGTGTCCTTGTTCCTTATTTTTTCTTCCTCTTTTTCTTATTTTTTTTCCTCTCTATTTCACCCTTTCTCAGAACTTCGTAACCTTTGCTCAGATGGAAGTTGAACCCTTCTCAGTATAATCAGTGTTTTTCCTGCCTTTTCTTAACTAGGTTTCATAGGCTAAACTTGAAAAATCTGTTTGTTATTGATCTCAGAAAGGTCACTTTTCCTTTTTCTCTCCAACAATGATAACTAATATGTACCTGGTACATTTCAACTATGCTTCTTACACAGTTGGTAGATTTGAACCAAGTTTTCAGAATTCCATCTTACTTCCTTTTCTATACTTTCCACTCCGAAAGGTGAAGAAATTCAAGTATGAATTATTTAGAACAACTAGGCTGTGTTAGCAAATGGAATCAGATCCCAAAGGTTTTGTGTTTTGACACTTTTTCACTTTATAGAGATGGGTGATAATAAAATGAAGTTATTTCCTGCTTCCCTGAAGGCTTCCAAGTTGTGATTTTGTAATGCCAAGGATATTACCCACTTTATTTAGAGTAAAATTCTCAAGTCAAAAATGATTTTGATATCCTTTCATTTAAACAATAAGTACATCTCCTAAAATACTTGAGAGCAATATGAAACAGGAGGGATAAAGGAAGTTGCATCCACATCAGAGAAAGATCATAAGGTATCTCAATAACCCATATTTGGAACCTTTGCTCTAAAGGCTGGCCACCTAATCCTTTCAAAAGTTTGTGGGTTTTCTGCAATGTTGTCAACTTATATATATTTCTGATTGAATCACTTAACTAATCATTGATCCGGTCATTTCTAAACAATTCTGGGCAACACTTTTCACTAATTATTTTTCACACAGTTGATTGAACTGACTGGTTATCTTGTCATGGAAACTCAAAACTTTTAAAATCATATATATATATATATATATATATATATATATATATCCATTACTCCTGTGTTAATAAGTTTTACTGTGACCAATTTGTTTCGCTGAGAGAGAGAGAGGCAGAGAGACAGAGGAAGGGGATGGGGACAGAATGATAAAGGCTCAGGATGTGCAGAGAATTTAAAGATACACAAATTAGTATAAAAGCATCATAAATAAGGCAAATAAGTATTAATTTTTATGAAACAGTATTACCATAGATACATAAATCAAGTAGCTCTGGTTTTTTCAGGATACTTCATAAACATTACTGAGATGTTTATTAATCAGTAAATGACATAGACAATTGCAGAATCTTTAACAACTGGAATAGTATTTTCAACTCTAAGAGTTCCACTGCAAATGCAGTAGTGACATTTAGCAGCTAAATAAGCTCCCAGGAACATGCTGGGTTGTTACTAGTTACTTACCAACTACTTGCCCTTGTAGTCCCTGACATTCCTGTAACAAAGGTCTCCAAAGTCTGTCCCCAACCTACTTTTCCACCTTTATTTCCCACAACCCCCAACTGCCTTGGGTTATTTCTAATCAGGTCTCTTTATTGGCTCTGCACCCCTGGGGCTGCCAGAATACCACCTCCTCACCTCCACCCTGCCCACCAAATCCTCCCCCACTGTCCAGGCCCAGCTCAAAACCCACCACTTTCATTAAATTATATCTGCCTACTCTAGTCCACAGACATCCTCTCTCTTACCTGCCTATATTATTAAATCACTGTACCATTAATGTGGTGTTTTATTACATACTAGCTTGCACCATCTTCTGCAGTGCTTTCTTAAAGAGTTATTTAATATTCATGGATGTTTGAACATACTTTTGTAAACTATAAAGCTTCATACTAATGCAAATGTGATTGTTTTCATTAACTAGTTTATGGCCTCCACCCCACCCCTGAGATGGGGATTGTGCATACATTTTTGTATGACATCTAGAGAGTAGTGCATACTCCATGGTGCCTCCAAAAATATTTTCTGATGTATGAATGCATGGAGGACCAGCAGAATTGGAACTAAACCACCAGAGTTTGCATTTGCCACTTGTTACCTGTCTGAATTGGAAGTAGTTATTTAATCTCTGCTTCAGCTTCCTTATCTATAAAATGGGATTATAATGACACCTGCTTCATAGAATTGCTTTGAGAATTAAATGAATTCATAAAAGTAAAGTGACTAAAAAAGCACTTAGGGAATTTCCTGGTGGCCCAGTGGTTACGACTTGGCACTTCCACTGCAGGAGGCACAGGTTCCATCCCTGGTTGGGGAACTAAGATCCCACAAGCTGCACACTGTGGCCAAAACAAAACAAAACAAACAAACAAACAAAAAGCATGCTTAGCACATAGCAAGTGTTCCATAAATATTAGCTATTTGAAGGAATGAATGAATAAAACAGTATGGATTGCAATTAAAATCTAGAGAAAATAATGGCTACTTTTTATTGTCCCTGGAACTATGATTATAAAATAATCATTATTATAAAATAATCATAGTGCCTAAGAATGTTAATGGAAATTATTATCTCTCTTTAAGTTATATCATGATGTGTATATTTATTCCTGGAAAGATTTTTCAGAATTTTTCAGAATGAAGTTTATATTCTATATTACTTACTTTGTATTTTTAAAATTAAAGTCATATAAGACTTATATAAAAGAGATTTTGGTACACTTATTTTTCTAGACATCACATTACTTTTTAGATCTGAATAAATAACATTGCTGAATATTCCTGACCTTGGTTTACATTATTTAGAAGATGGTACTTAAAAGCAGCAATTAATTCCATATGATTTGGTCTAGATATCTGTGTTGAGCTACTTTTGTAAAAGTATAGGTTAATTTTGAAGTAGAAATTGACAATAACAATTTCATTAGGAACTTATTGAAAGATATTTGTTTCTAAGATTTTCTCAAAACATTTAACTTGCCTAGGTTAATTTAGAAAATTAAATATTTTCTTTTATACTAGTCAAAGTTGTTATGATTTTTTAAATAGCTTAACAGAATAGTTTATTTCTCTCTTCTTTTAATTTTGATTGGAGTATAGCTGATTTACAGTGTTGTGTTAGTTTCAGCTGTACAGCAAAGTGAATCAGTTATACATATATATATATCCACTCTTTTTTAGATTCTTTTCCCATATAGGCCATTACACAGTATTGAGTAGAGTTCCTTGTGCTATACAGTAGGTCCTTATTAGTTACCTATTTTATATATAGTAGTGTGTATATGTCAATCCCAATTTCCCAATTTATCCCCCCTCTCCCCCACTTACATCCTGGTAACCATAAGTTTGTTTTCTACATCTGTAACTCTATTTCTGTATTGTAGATAAGTTCATTTTGTGGATAAGTTCATAAAAACCAAAGATTTCCAGCACTAATGATTTGCAGATACAGCAACCTTAAATCATTTCAAGTGATTTTTATTGCTCTGTGGAGCCATCTGCTGGTCAATGGTGTTATATGTCTATAAAATTTTTTCTCTGGATAAAGTGAGGCTCTAACAAGATCAGGTACTCTCCATGAGATATAGCTAGGAATTTGCAACCCAAACAAAACCTGCAGAAAATATCCTTCCAGATATAAATAATGAGAGTAATTTGGCTATAGGATAATGGCGAAAATCACGTTTAGAAAACAAGTAAATTCTATTGTATATTTGGGGGAATTGTTTCATTCATTCAACAAGTTTTCGTAAACTTCTTCCTGCTAACAGGATAGAAAAATACATATACATATATATACACGCAACATATAAATACTTTACAGTATGTAATTTAAAAAATCTATATAGATCAATATAAAGTAAATTGAAACTTTATTCTTCTGTATGGCAACTATATTATTTTTATCAATTTTAATTAGCACTTATTTTTCAGCTTCACTATGAACTCATAGACTTTTACAGTCTTAACTGTTCTAATAACCATTATTTATGGTTAATTACCACTTCTTATTGGATGCTTAATTGTCCACAACCTGTTCAGGGGAAGCTCCTTTATATGGTTTCTTTTGTTCTCTAAACACTACTATCATTGCATCCTTGATTTCTGGCAACAACCTAATGTTTCAGACCCAACATAATTTTTCCTGCCCCCAAATTATGGAGTCAACTATCCTCCAAGAATCCTGGTTCGTTTTAAGGGAGAATAGTATTAGAGATGAAAATCTTGGTACTAAGGGTGCTCACATGAGATTTGGTTGTGAGCAAAAATGCTATTGTTGATGTTACTGTTGCTTATGACAGACCTAAGTTAATAAATATATATTTAAGAGTATGCATGTGCATTGATTTTACCGCCAATTTGATATACAGTATTATGTTTATACACTTTACTTTTTTTACAATATGTGCGTGTTTTCTTTTCCTACCACCATGACATTTCCCCATGTAATTTAATTTGCCATCTTTGGTAGACATATATGTTAGCTCTGATCTTTTGCCTTCAACAGCTCTTCAGTGCGATCATTAGACAAATTTTACATATATCCATGATTACTACCTTAGAACAATCTGCTTGGGGGTTTTTGATGTGTATTGCCAAGATGTAGAGGGCCAAGTTTGTTCCTGGTAGGGAGTTATTGGGATGGTGTGAAAAGAGCACAGAGCCAGCAGTTAAAACAGGGTTTGTCTCAGTTTCTTCATTTGTAAAATTATGATAATTAACCTTTGCAGCTGAATTTAACAGTTTTAAATATACTTTTACAATAATTTCCTCTCCAACCTAGTCCACAGGAAACTGTTTTGCGGGTTAATTAAAATAACTGATTGTAAGTACTTTGAACAGTGTAGAACAGGCTGTTCAGAGGGATAGATGATCTAACACTTGACCACTCTTTGTTAATGGTTTCACTCAGCCAATCTGCCTGATTCCTACTCATGTCCTACTCTTGACCTCTTTAAACACTCATCCTGGGGTTTCTACCGCCATCTGAATGCAAAGGTGGTAGGTATATACGGTAATAAGATATTGCTCACATCTCTCTGAGGTCTTTAAAAATCTTGCTAGTTGCCTTGTAATGATGTTTTACGACTTTTATTCTTGTTTCTGGGTAATACAGTGTGCTAATAAGATCAAGTTGACCCCTTAGCAGGGAAGGTTGAATTGAACCTGGCAATTTCTGGAGGTCTTCATTTTGTATGACACTGAATAGCTGAGTTAGTAACTTTGAATAAGACAAGAAGTAATAGAGAATAATGGGAAAATATTAGGTCAGGCCTTACTTTATTTTAAATGTTCATCTATTTTCTTACAAACATAATAAAGTTGTATTTTTCTTAGAACATTGAAAGAAGCCAAGGACCAAAAGTAGTGTCTTTGATTTGAAAGTCATTGTGAAGTGGACTCACTAGCAGGATCTCTGTAATTTTTGTTACTTCGTGCATAAACAGCTCTTGTGGGTGTTCTCACACCAGGGTTAGGTAAAACCTTTCCATCATGATGGCCTCTAGTGAGTATCTGCAATGAGTTTAACTCCTTTTCTTAATGTTTCACGTTGTGTTCTCACATTTAGAATTCATATTCCCTAAGTCAGGGCTTTTCCTGACTAATTACTGCTTATTGGTTATTCTCACCTGGAACTTGTCTATGATAAATTTCACATCATGTTGCTCTTCTTACCCCATGTCTGACTTTTCCTTTCATTCTTTGGTATTCTCTGATGGTTTGGGTCTCTATCTTATTGCTTCTCTACTATTTCACAAGCATTTCCTCTACAGTTAAGATCGTTTAACCATGCTCACATATTTTTTTAAAAAACTTTTAAACCTTTAAGCAAATACTCAAAACAATGTATAGAAGTCACCAAGTAAGTAAGTAGTACTCAGAAACAAGCGCAGTTCTTATAAACACTGTTATGAGCTGTATTAAGTTGAAAGTAGATGTTGTAGAATTTTCTAAACTTAATTTAATAATGTGAAGTAAACCAATGCTTTGAGATATATGTAATTCCTCTAAAACATCACTACACATTTGTCATAGGTTTGTAAATTAACAGCCATGGCCATCCCTACGTGCTTATGCATTCGTCAATGGGAGTGAACCCATGAAATGTTATCTGAGTCTCAGTATTTTTTCCATTTACAAAATGAGAATATTAATTGTACCTGCCTCATAAGTTTCTTGTAAGCATTGTATAAGATAATGCATATAAAACTAACTATTGTGTTCAATCAGTTAGTTGTTATGGTGTAAGATATTTTTACTCCTGTTTGGAATGAAAATTGGAGAGAGAAAAAAATCAGCTTCTGCAAACCCTCTTTTATAACTGCTTCTTGAAAGGGCTGACCTTGTGACAGACATGCTGGTGATGTTAAAGGAAACAGGAGAACTCACAGCCTTTCCAGAGCCACAGACATCAATACAGCTTTCATGTGCTGATGTCCTACAAGCCAGTCTTGCTGTTGAGCCGATTCTCTTCTCCTGTTGCCTTCCACGATCAAACACATGGTTGAGGAAATAGAAAACAGCAAACATTGATATTCTTGTCTTTTTTTAATAATAGCCATTCTAATAGGTGTGAGGTGATATCTCATTGTGGATTTGATTTGCATTTCCCTGATGATTAGTGGCACTGAACGCCTTTTCATGTACCTTTTGGCTATTTGTATGTCTTCTTTGGAAAAATGTCTGTTTCAGGTCCTTCACTCATTTTAAAATTTGGATTATTTGTTTTTTTGCTATTGAGTTGTATGAGTTCCTTATGTGTTTTGGATATTAACTCTTTATCAGATATATGGTTTGCAAATATTTTATCCCATTCTGTGTTGCCTTTTCATCGTGTTGTTTCTTTTTGCCTTGCAGAAGCTTTTTAATTTGATGTAGTTCCACTTGTTGATTTTTGCTTTTGTTGCTTATACTTGTGATGTTGTATCCGAAAAATTATTGCCAAGACCAATGTCAAGGAGCTTTTCCCATACGTTTTCTTCTAGGAGTTTTATGGTTTAAGGTCTTACATTTACGTCTTTAATCCATTTTGAGTTAATTTTTGTGAGTGGTATAAAATAGAGATCCACTTTCATTCATTTGCATGTGGATATCCAGTGTTCCCAACATCATCTATTAAAGAGATAATCTTTTCCCCATTAAGCATTCTTGAATCCCTTGTCAAATGTTAGTTGACCATATATACATGGGTTTATTTCTAGGTTCTCAGTTCTGTTCCATTGATCTATGTGTCTGTTTTTATGCTGGTACCATACTGATTTAATTACTATGTCTTTGTAATATAGTTTGAAATCAGGATGTGTGATGCCTCCAGCTTTATTCTTTCTCAAGATTGCTTTGGCCGTTTAGGGTCTTTTGGATTGTTGTTTCTATTTCTGTGGAAAATGCCATTGAAGTTTTGATAGGAATTGTATTGAATTTATAGATGGCTTTGGGTAGTATGGACAATTTAAAAATATTAACTCTTTCAATCCATGACCACAGATATCTTTCCATTTTTTTGTGTCTCCTTCAATTTCTTTCATCAGCATCTTATAGTTTTCAGTGTATAGATCTTTCATCTCTTTGGTTAGATTTATTCCTAAGTATTTTTATTGTTTTTGGTGTTATCATAAATGGGATTGTTTTTGTTATTTCTTTTTTGTATAGTTCATTGTTACTATATAGAAGTAAATTGATTTTTGTATGTTGATTTTTTTGTCCTGAAACTTTACTGAGTTCATTTAATTGCTTCTCACAGCTTTTTGGTTCAGTCTTTAGGATTTTCCTATCACCATCAAACAGAGACAGTTTTACTTCTTCTTTTCCAGTTTGGTTGCCTTTTATTTCTTTTTCTTGCCTAACTGCTCTGGCTAGGACTTCTGGTACTATGTTGACAAGAAGTAGTGAGAGTGGGCACCCTTGTCTTGTTCTTGATGTTAGGGGAAAGCTTTCAGTCTTTAACCATTGACAATGATATTAGCTATGGGTGTGTCACATGTGGCCTTTATTATATTGGATATGTTCCCAGTTTGTTGAGAGTTTTTATTATGAAAGAATATTGAATTTTGTCAAGTGCTTTTTCTGCATCTATTGAGATGATCATATGATTTTTGTGTTTCACTTAATTAATGTGGTTTTGGACTTCCCTGGTGGCACAGTAGTTAAGAATCTGCCTGCCAATGCAGGGGACACGGATTCAAGCCCTGGTCCGGGAAGATCCCACATGCTGCAGGGCAGCTAAGCCCATGCACCACAACTACTGAGCCTGTACTCTAGAGCCCGCGTGCCACAACTACTGAAGCCCGTGTGCCTAGAGCCTATGCTCTTCAACAAGAGAAGCAACTGCAGTGAGAAGCCTGTGCACCACAATGAAGATAACCCCCACTTGTCACAACTAGAGAAAGCCCGCATGCAGCAATGAAGACCCAATGCATCCAAACAAACAAAAAAGTTAATTAATTTTAAAAAATTTAATGTGGTTTATCACATCTATTGATTTGCATATATTGAATCATTCTTGCATCCCAGGAATTAATTCTATTTAATCATGTTGTATAATCCTTTTAATGTGTATTGAATTTGGTTTTCCAATATTTTGTTGAATATTTTTGTATCTACATTCATCAGAGATATTGGCCTGTACTTTCTTGTCTTATAGTATCCTTATCTGGCTTTGGTATCAGGGTAATGCTAGCCTCAAAAAAGTGAATTTGGGAGTGTTCCCTCTTTAAGTTTTTTGGGGGAAAAGTTTGATAAGAATTGGTACCTGTGAAGCCATCTGGTGCTGGACTTTTCTGTATTGGGAGGTTTCTGATTACTCTTTTGATCCCCTTATTTGTATTGGTCTGTTCAGGATTTTTACTCTTAATCCCATCTTGGTAAGTTGTATGTTTCTACAAATTTATTCAGTTCTTCTAGGTTGTTCTGGTTTTTTTTTTTTGGTATGTAATTGGTCATATTAGTCTCTTATGATCCTTTATATTTCTGTGGTATCAGTTGTAATGTCTCTTATTTCATTTCTAATTTTATTTATTTGAGTCCTTTTTTCTTGATAGTCTAGCTAAAAGTTTATCAACTTTGATTATCTCTTCAAAAAACCAACTCTTAGTTTTGTTGATCTTTTCTATTGTTTTTCTGTTCTCCATTTTGTTTATTTCTACTCTGATCTTTGTTATCCCCTTCCTTCTGCTAACTTTGAACTTTGTTCTTTTTTTCCCCTAGTTCCTTGAGGTGTGAAGTTAGATTCTTTATTTTAGCTTTTCCTTGTTTCTTAATATAGATGTTTATCACTATGACTTTCCCTCTTAGAACTGCTTTTGTTGCATCCCTTAAGTTTTGTATCTTGCATTTCCATTTTCATTTGTCTCAAGATATTTTTGATTTCTCTTTTGATTTATTCTTTGACCCATTGGTTGTTCAGTAACATGTTGCTTTATCTCCACATATTTGTGAATTTTCCAGTTTTCTTCTTGTAATTGATTTCTAGTTTCACCCATATGGTCAGAAAAGATGCCTGATATGATTTCAGTCTTCTTAAGTTTATTAAGGCTTGTTTTGTGGCCTAACATATGATCTATCATAGGGAATGTTTCATTTGCACTTGAGAAGAATGAATATTCTGCTGATTTTGGATGGAATGTTCTATATGTTTCTGTGTAGACGATCTAACATGTCATTTAAGTCCCATGTCTTCAAGCTCAATAATTCTTTCTTCTGATTGATCAAGTCTGATGTTAAGGCTCTCAATAAATTCTTCAGTTCAGTTTAGTCATTGTATTCTTCAGCTCCAAAATTTCTACTTGGTTGTTTTTTTTCTATCTCTTTGTTCAACTTCTTGTTTTGTTCTTATGTTGTTTTCCTGATGTTGTTAAGTTGTATATCTGTGTCCCTTTGTAGCTCTCTGAGCATTTTTAGAACAATTATTTTGAATTCTGTGTTGGGTAATTCATGTATCTCCATTTCTTTTGGGTCAGTTACTGAATGTTTACTACATTCCTTTGGTGGTGCTTTGATTCCTTGATTCTTTGTGATTCCTATAACCTTGTGTAGGTGTGTGCATATTTGAAGGAGCAGTCACATCTTCCACACTTTATGGACTGACTTCAGTTAGGAAAGACCTTCACTTGTGTGTGGGGGCACATTGGAGCATGCCGTGATCTGGGGTCTAGTGGTGCAGGGCAACAGGTGCAGGTGTTTGTGGTGACTCCAGGTCCAAAGAGGCATCGTGGCTCTTTGGCTCAGTCTGCTGGGGTCCACAGCATCATCAACTGTGTGGTCCTTGGCTAGTGCTGTAGGGGGTGGGGGTCTCTAGTGATTACACAAGCTGTTGGGGTCCTCAGTAGCACCTCCAGGTCCAATTGCTAGGGATCAAGGCAGGCAGCGGTGGTGGCTGGAGCTGGTGGTGTGCATGCACTCAGCTGCAGGAGCCACCCGTAGGTGCCTATACAACGGCAGGGGCCTATTGCAGACACATACATAATAGTGGGGGCCACAGCAAGCAGAGAGGGCCTGGGCCAACTGTGGGTACACTGACAGCTATGAGGGCCCAGCTGTTAGCATGCACTGCTGTGGCTGCTGGGTCTTACCACAGGTGAAGTGGAAGCTAGTGCTGGGAGTCAGGTTGGGGTTTTCGGGTACACAGCTGGAGGGCCAAGCTGCAGATGAGTCCCATGGTGCAGGCCAGTGCCAGGAAACAGGGTCAGTGTGCACTTCTGTGGCTGTAGGATCTTGCCACAGGTACACAAACATCAATGAAGGCTGATGACAGATGACAGGCTGGCAGCATGGAGGTGCACAGCTAAAGTGGCTAGCCCTGAGTGTGCACACATTGATAGGGCACATCTACAGAGGTTTAGGCTGGTGTCTTGTACTCACATAGCTACAGAGTCCTGGGCTGGCTGCCAGTGCTGGTCCCAGCCTCCAGTAAAGGTCAGGGGGTGGGTGGGAGGAAGATGGAAAAGACTCAGATGGCTGGTGTCTGTGCACATGAATACCTGTGGGGTGAAGGTGGTGAAATCTGGAGGGATTCTGTGGCAGCTGTGGTGGCAATTGGGAACTGCAGTTGCTCCTGCTGTGTGGCTGGTATTGGTAGCCCCTGCTTTTTCTCCTTGTTTGTAGCTACCTCTATACATCTCAGATCTGCAGTTCTCTGGGTGAGGTGAAACTAAAGAGGGTCCTTCATGTGGTGCCCCAAAAGGCTGGGGACCTGGTTGCTCACTCTGCTCTCTGAGCAAGGGGAACTCTTTCCATTTGGGAAGTTTACTCCCGGTGCTGAGCAGTGCCAGCCTGAGGGATGGGATGCTGCAGGCAAAATGAAGCTATTCTCCTTCCTCGTTTGTGCACTGTTGTCCTGTTTTTGTTTGACTGTGTTGCTGAAGTTTCTTAAGTGAACTCCAGATCTCTCCCCAGAGCTGATTTTGTTCATGAATTGCTGTCTAATTGTTGATCTTTGTGGAAGGGTGGAGGCTGGAGTCTCATAAACCATCATTTTGGTGACATCATCCAGGCCTTACTTTTAAAAATGCTTTTCAGTGGAGAAAATTTATTCAGTTGAAGAAAATTATTTAGAGGAAAGTAAACCAGTTGCTCAGAATACCCTGGAGAGTTTAAAAACAGCAATTTGATCCATTCAATTATGCTCCTCACACTCCTGCCCCCAATACACACCCTATTCAGAATGACTGCCACTTTCTACAAAGTCTTACAATAGAGATGAACTTGACCTAGGAATAGCCAGTCTAAAAGGCAGTGGCCATGAAGCTAAAGGCTGAGGGGAAGAATAGCACACAGGCCTGGAGGTAAAAAAAAATCTTTGGACTTAAGATTATATCAAAACAAGCCTTTGACTATGGTTGCTTACACATGGGATTGACAAGAAACCTCCTAAGGAGGTTCACGGAAGCTTCAAAGGAATGCAAGACTGGCTGACCAATAACTAGTTATGGACAATTTAGCCCTGAAAGCCATCCTTGGAACTCTGAATCCATGTCAGTAGGAAGTAGGCTACAAAATCTGCACAGGAGTGGAATACTCTCCAGTGACCAAATAAAATGTGGCCATGGAGGATAAAGGGAAGATTCTCACAGAAGGCAGAGCTGGGACTAAGAGACAGATGGTTCAACCATGGAGCTGACTCCACTATCAGTGTGGAGAGTCCTCACCATTCCTGTCCAACAGGATTCCGTGTGTGCCATGGACCACTGATAATCCCAGGTTTTACGTTCATATTGTAGTCATCCTGCTTCTTTTCCTCACACTGTAGACTGGGAATGTTGAAGGCAGATTAACTCCATGGCTCCGTGGGGAGCCACATATGAAACTGACAGAGAGGGATAAAAATCACTCAAACTGAATGTAGCAACTGGGTGAAATCTTGGGGAAGGAATGACCCCTCCAAATGAAGTATATATTTGATGAAAAGTATGGGTATTGGGAACCTAAAGATGTGGACCGTAGCAGATTATATGAGTCAGGATCAACTATGGAAAACAAACTATTTTAAGCAAAGGTGTTTAATACATTTAATTAGAAACTTAAAAGATTCTGGGTAGAGATGAAGGGTTAAGTACCAGGCTAGGGCTTCAAAAATAACTCCCAGAACAGTTTTGCTGAACTAGGTATTGATGGAGATGTGACTTCTGCCACCAGCAGGAGATCACCATAGTAACTGTTGGCTTCAGGAGCACATACCTGGGGTCAGGTAGCTGCTGCCATCACCACCACACTGCTAATTTCAGATCTATGCCGAATCTCTGAGGTGTGTGTTGTAGAGGTACAACAGGTCCATTGCTATCCATGAAGCTAGCAACTTTCCACTAAAATGCTGTCATAGAAAAAGCCAGTGCTTTACTCCTGCTAGCAGAAAGGGTCAAAGGAACAGCAGAACGGCTTTCACCTCACTCACTTCCACCTTCCAAGTCTTCATTAAGTGCATCTGATTAGCAAAACCTGAATTATACAGAATCCTAGTTGGGAAAAGTTGTTTTTAGCTTTCCAGCCTCTGCAATGCAAAAAGGTACACTAAAAGGAGGGTGGAGTGAATATTTAGAGAGCTTATTGACCTTATCCATCATGCAGGTACTGTAGGTCGACTTACTTCCCACTAATTCCCAGTCCCCTTCCCTTTTGCCTTCCTCTGCAGTAGAGACTGAAAAGAGAAAGGCTCCATCAATTCCCAGTCTCTCTTGCAATTGGAGGTGCCCTTGTGAAACAGTTCTGGCCAATAAGGTGTAAGCAGAACTTTGCTAAGCGGATTTGGGAAAGCATTGCTTTCCCCTGAAAGGGGAACAAAAAAGCTAATGAATCCTTTTGATCTTTCCTTTTCTTCCTTCCAAAACTGGGAATGCGCTGCCTGGAGGGACAGCCGTCTGTTGACCATAAGGCTGAAAGCTAACAAATTAAGAATGATGAAGCTGAGAGAGAAAATGCCGGAGTCCTTGATTACATTGAGCAGCTGCAAGCGCCATGGATTGCCTACCTTATATTTCTTGCTATATGAGAAAAATAAACCTTTATTTGTTTAAGTTATTATTTGCTTTTCAAATACTTGCAGCCAAACATTCCTAAATGATATACAGACTTTCCTGTTGTAGAATGGTTATGAAAATGAAATGATATACTTTATTTGAGAATACTTTTTAAAGTGTTACGTTATGTAAACAAATATTTTGAAGCATCTACCAAGGTGTATAGTCAACAAAACATATACAGTCAATATTCATGTATGTTGACTTACCCACATATTACCCTATTGTTTTTCAATCCTTGCACACCCATATTTACACCTGGGTTTATTTTCCTTCTATTGAAGAGCACTCTTTCTTATTTCCTTTAGTGACAGATTCTCTAAATTTCTAGTAGTCTGAAAATGACCTTATTTTATTTCATTTTTGAAGGATGTCTTCACTGGGTATAGAATTCTAGGTTCTTAGTAATTTTCTTTTAGCATTTTGAAGCATACCTTTACTCTGACTTTCATTATTCTGTTGAGGATCACACTGTTTAATCTTATTTCTGTCCATTTATGTCTTTTATTCTCTGGCTGCTTAATTTTAAGACATTTTTGTCTTTGATTTTAGTACTTTTGCTGTGATGGGCATAGGTGTGGGGTTTTTTGTCTTTTTTTTTTTTTTTTGCAGTACGTGGGCCTCTCACTGTTATGGCCTCTCCCGTTGCAGAGCACAGGCTCCGGACACGCAGGCCCAGCGGCCATGGCTCACGGGCCCAGCCGCTCCGCGACATGTGGGATCTTCCCGGACCGGGGCACGAACCCGTGTCCCCTGCATCGGCAGGCGTATTCTCAACCACTGCGCCACCAGGGAAGCCCTTTTTTGTCTTTTTAATGCTTAAGAATTTTTTTCTGCTTGCAGAGCTGTTTTAAGAATGGTTTTGTTTATTTTCAGCTTTATTGAGGTATAATTGACAAATAAAATTATAATATATTTAAAGTGATGATTTGATATATATATATGCATTGTGAAGGGATTCCCATAATCAAGTTAAATAACACATCCATCACCTCACCGTCTTTTTGGTGAGAATGCTTAGCAAATTTCTGTTATACAATATTATCAACTATAATCATCATGCTATACATTAGAGCTTCAGATCTTATTCATCTTATAACTGAAAGTTTGTACTCTTTCATCAGCTTTCTCTCATTTTCCGCACTCCCCGAGTCCATGGCAACCACCATTCTACTTTTTGTTTCTATGAGTTTGACTTTTTTTTTTTAGATTCCACATGTTAGTAATACCATACAGTACTTGTCTCTCTCTGTCTGGCTTATTTCACTTATCATAATGCTCTCCAGGTTTACCCATAATGCTCTCCAGGTTTACCCAGGGCTATGAGGGAAGGATCTGTTTCATGCTTCTCTCCTATCTTCTAGTGCTTTGCTGGCAATCTTTGGCATTCCTTGGCTTGTAGGTGCAACATCCTGAGCTCTGCCTTTACATGGCGTTCTCTTCATAGTCTTCCCCCTTTATATGTCTGTCTCCAAATGTTCCCTTTTTATAATGACACTAGTCATATTGGATTAGGGCCTACAATACTCCAGTATGACATCATCTTAACTAATTTACGTCTGCAATGACCCTACTTCCAAATAAGACTACATGCTGAGATACTGGGGGTTAAAACCTTGACATATGAATTTGGGAGGGTACACAACTCAACTCACAATAGTGGTCAACTATACCAATGCTGCAGAAAAGTCAAGAACGATGAAGGCTGCACATAAACTATTGGATTTGGCAACTAGGAGGTTACGAAGATTTGGCGAGAACAATTTCAGTAGCATGATACTGGTAGACATAGATTATAAAGAAGTTGACATAGGAAAGGTGCTTAGGAGAGGACATGGAGGGAACATGCGTAGGCAATTCTCTATATGTTTGATGTGATAGGGAATGTATAGCCATCTCTATATTTGGAGGCAGACCCTTGAGTAGCCTTTACCAAGTACCCAATGGTATAAATAGAAATTTTATGGTTTGGTGGTGTTATTTCCTATGTGCCAAGCCAAATCTTTAGAAATTGTGATTTAAAGTTAATAACTGAAAAAAAATTAAAATAAACAAAAAATAAAGTTAATAACTGGTTTTGGGCAGACATCTGTATAACATGTGGTGGTGCTGCCATAGTGATTGTCACTCTAAGAAATTCAGGGTAGGGTATTTTCAGTGTTCAAAATGAAGACATAATTTTAGATACTAAGGACCTTTCCATATATCCCTCTTGAATGTTAATGTTATTCAAATGAGTAATAGAACACTTCAGACACTTTTGTTCCTTGAAAATGAAATGCCTTTCTTCCTCAGTCTGGAGACACTCTTCTACAGTGCAAGAGCTCAAATAACTGCAAATTCAAATAGGGGTTTTGAGCTGTACATCAGGAAGGAGTAGGATTTAGAAGGCCAATTTCAGTGCCTGCTGTGTTTTCATTTCTCTTTGCTAGGGTCAGTTGCTGTGTTTCAGAAACGGAGAAGCTCTGAAAGCAAAGATGTATGACTTGAGAACATGGAATTGGTGTCCCACGTATGTTTAAAACTCCAGTTTGAAAGATATGCTTTATTTCTTTTCAAACTTCCCTACTGTTTCAGTGAATTCAGTTCTTACATGATCCCGCAGGACTGAATTTTATGCTCCCGCCTTCAGGCTGGAAATAGTTTAGTCCTATGTGCTAATGACTGATTCTCTCAGAGTGCGGCCACCTGGTTGCTGGGGGCTTTTGAAGTTCCTACTACAGCCAAGTTGCTCATCTCTGGGTGTTTTCCACTTCCTTCTGTTTCTACTCCACCGCTTTCATCCATTAGCACTGTGAGAGCCCACGTGGAGTGTGTTGGAACCTCACCATGAATCCTACCTCACACAAATAGCCCACACTCTCCATGTTCCACAGGGGTTCTCTGCTGTAGAATCAAGGAAATCAAGCTTGGAATCTTGTCAAATTTCCCACTGATAGAAACCAAAAAATCTACCAAAAAAAGGGGGCATAGACACTCACAATGCAGATGCTTTTGTAAAAGATTTTAGGAAGTTTATTTCATTTCATGAGATACTTGACTCAGAAAGAAACAATCTCCTGGAAGCATCCAAAAATGTTTATTAAAATGGTGGGGGACTTCCTTGGTGGTCCAGTAGTTAAGACTCCATGCTCCCAATGCAGGGTGCCCAGCTTCAATCCCTGGTCAGGGAACTAGATCCTGTTCAACTAAAAGAGCCCACATGCTGCAACTAAGACCTGGTACAGAGAAAGAATGAAAGGAAAGAAAGGAAAGGAAGGAAGGAAGGAAAGAGAGGAAAGAAAGAAAGGAAGGAAGGAAAGAAAGAAAGAAATCGTTTTTAAAAATGGTGGGACCCTATCTTGATTGTAGTGATGATTTCAGGGGTGCGTACATCTGTGAAAACTTAATGGATTGTACACTTTAAATAAGTGCAGCTTACTGTATGTCAATTATGTCTCAAGGCTGTTAAGAAAATGTGAGGGCTCCTGAGCAAATTTATCTTTTGGTGTCTCATTGACATTGTCATATCTCAGAATTTGGCCAGTGACATTCACACGCCCATTTATTCACCATACGGTAAGGCTGGTAATGGACTTGTCCCCTAAGGCATGGCAGGGTTGGCAGAGGTACCGGGATAGGTGAGCACTTCGTGCTGCAGACACAGTGACTGGAAAAGCCTGAACAAATAATCCAGTGACTTTTGGCTCAGTAAATGGAACACTGAAGTGATATTTTGCTAACATTTTAATAATAACAGCTAACTGCTTGTAGGTTTGGTTAGTTTCCCCATCCCCTCTGCTTTTCAAGGAGTGATTAGACTATGCACATCCAAAAGCAGTTCAGAAACTTTCTAGTATTTTCCCCCTGTTTTCTTGCTCCCTTCTTCTCTTATTTTCTTCTTTTTCCAGAGCCGCATTAAACTTATTTTTCTTCCATGGTTGTCTTTTGCAGGATAGGGTGGAGAATGGGGAGGTGCAGGGAAAATGTATAGAGGCAGGGTCATGTGATAACCCAGGGGAGAAGTGCTTCAGCTAATTCTTCCATATACCCTCTGGATTCCAGCTAGTGAAACCAACTGCCTTCGAGTTCTCCAGGCTTCCTTCCTTTCATATTCAAGTAAAGTACCTTGAGCCCCACGCTGCACAGCTAGAAACCCAGTCCCTTCTTGCATGTTTCTTAAGGCTAGGGGGTGTTCACACACTCTGGATCCTCCCTACCCACCACTTTTCTCTACCTGATTTGTGCTTCTCCAGGATGCTGGACCTTCTCTCTGGTTCTCTTTGCTCTGAAACCTGGATTCTCTAAGTCAATGAGTGCTCACTCAAATCTGATACTAAATTGTGATGATTAACAAAAGCTTTTTTTTTTTTTTTTGCGGTACACGGGCCTCTCACTGTTGTGGCCTCTCCCACTGCGGAGCACAGGCTCCGGACGCGCAGGCTCAGCGGCCATGGCTCACGGGCTCAGCCGCTCCGCGGCATGTGGGATCCTTCTGGACCGGGGCACGAACCCATGTCCCCCTGCATCGGCAGGCGGACTCTCAACCACTGTGCCACCAGGGAAGCCCTCAAGGCTCTAATTTGATGTAGTTTTATGAATCTTGGCTCCTAGAAAGCTCTTTCAAGGTGCCAGGCTTCTTTGGTACCAGTCTTCCCCCTTAGATCTGCTGCAGACCTGACATCGCTATGTACCCAGTGCTGCCTGACTTGCCTTGCCTCTGGCCACATAGCCCCTTTACTTCAGTTCTCCCACCCCAATGACTGTCCACTATGGAGACTTTACATGAAACTTAAATAGAGTTAGAACCCAGGGAAGGTGGGATCCTGGGATCTAATGTAGGGAGCTGTAAGTGCTATAACCAAGTATACTGGAAAAGGTGGCTTCTGGGGTTCTTCCCTCCTGTCCTTGAAATCCAGGTCTGGTTCCATGGGGAGAAGCTACAGGGGTATCTTTTCAGTCAGATCCTATGGAAAATTGCAATGCAGCAGGAAGATTATAGGAATGTGAGTATCCAAGGGGGAATGTGTGTAAGGGAAAGAGTGGAGGGAAAGTGGTGTAAAAACAGGGAATAATAGCAAATGAGATGGAGGAAAGAAGTGATGAGAGTCTACAGTTGTTGGAGACCATGATGACATCTGCCCTTTATCAATCTATGTCAAGGTCTAGGATCTGTTCAGAAACGGCTTCTGAGTTTATTAATCACACTCACCTTTGTACTGAGCTAGCACTGTAAGTAGCAAGGGTCAGCAACCTCTTATTACCTGAAGTAATGGGGGCAAACCTAAGGCACAAGTGTGAAATGAGAGACAGAGAGAGAGAAGTAGAAAAGGGAAAAAGAAGAAAACTGGAGAAAAGGAGAGAGGAAAAAGAAGGCTAAAATAAAGTCATTGCTCTTGAGGAACCAATTAACAGGCATGGTTGCCACTGCTACACATAACATATTTTGCAGATGAGGGAGTGAAAGAGGTAAAGCCCACTGCACAGCCAGGACCCTTAATTCTGTCCCCCTCAGGCCCAGCTTTGAGATTTTGAAAGAGGCTAAAGTAGTGCTCAGAGTGCCCAGGAAGGCGGTTAGGATCCTCTTCCCTTTGCTGACATAGTCCTCCCCTGTCTCTCTGACCGTGACTGAGAATGTGCCTACCAGACCTCCAACTATGGGGAGTGTAAGTAGATGGAGGGCCCAGCTCCTGTGCTCTGAAATCCATCATCACTTTTGTCCCAAGGCCAGGCTTCCCACAGGCTGTTCCCAGTCAGTGACAGAGCACAGCAGGGATTCTAGGGCAGGCCCACTTCTGGGAGACACAGGAATCTTCTGGTGATGACCTTGGCTCTCTAACAGCCTTGCTGAACCTTTCTTAGACCATGGCAGTCTAAGATCTTCCACCCATCCTTCCCCCTCTCTCTTCTTCCCCTGGGGTCAGACTTGCTTCATGAACTGATGGCTCTCCTAGCCTCCTTGGGCTCCCTCCTCATTTTCTTTCACAGGTGGTCCCTCCTAATAAAATCCTTGCTTATTTATTCCCAATTTGGTGCCTGCTTCCCAGGCTAACATAATCTCTAAGCACTAGCACCCTGATCTTAGGGTCCTTTTGAACCCCATCCCAAGCTTCTTTTAGTCCTTTGGCTCTCTCATCACTTTTTCATCATCATTGGGAGCTCAGGAACTTTCAGTGTCTTCTGGGACCACCCTGGAGTATGAGATCCTACCAACAGCCTCTTAGGCCCAACTGCCTACATACCTCCCTCAGCCTGGCTCATCTGCCACCCAGGCAGCGAGTTTCTCAGAATCCTGCTGAACTCACTAAACTCGAGGCTTCTCTAAGAGTTCTACAGTCTCTTTGTCTGGAATTCCCTCAAAGCTTTCTGGGTGTTTCCATTACACTGTTTCCATTTGGGCTTTGACTCCAGGTAGGAGGCATGTATAACAGTGAAGCAAGTTGGGGGGATGGTTCTAAAGTAAAGAGTCTATATTTTATTTAGTTCCCTCTAAAATCTCTTCTCCCTGACTGCTGTTCAAATTTCTTGCTTCCTTTTCTTTTTGTAGGGAGAGGAGACAGAAAAATGGCTATTATACATTGTCATGTACTCTTTTCTACTCTGTTTTTTAGAATAAAGTATGCTTAGCCCTCAAAGTTTGGCACTTTCTATTTAAATCTAGTGTGGAATTACAAGAAAACCTTTTTTTTTCTTTTAACAAAAACTGAGTCTTACAAATCAAAAGGTTTCAGCCTATTGTTTCTGAGCAACAATATTTAAAAATTCATTTAGAAATTCAGTTGACATTTTTTGTCTAAAGCAGCTAGCCATTTTCCCCTTGAAGTCCAGATATATACAATGATATCACTTGTTTAAGTGTGGTGATAAAATGAATGTAAAACATAATTTAACATCAAAATACTGCCCAATGTAAGATATAATTTAATATCAAAACACTGCCTGATGTAACACAAATTTATGGTTCAGTTATAGCAAATATGAAAACTTTATGATAAGATATTCTATTACCAATTTTTTCCCCATAGTTTCTAATTCTTTCCCCTTAGTCTACATATTTTCTTTAGGCCCAATGTTTTAGTTTTATTTAAATATTATTGAACAGAGTTCTATCTCTGACAATGGCTGAGTGGGTTATTAGGGACTAATCCTGGCATTGATAACAATTGCAAAAGATGGCCAAAATAGAAAGTAAATATCTGTTTAAGGCACCAAAAAGCTGCTGAGACAGTTTATAGGGCCAGGATCCCCCAAAAGAAAAAGCCTAGAGAGGGGAACTCAGCATTTGGTCCTCTTTTCCCTCAAGGTAGTTGCTGATTCTGAAAGTGAAAGCTGTGGCTGAGGGCATGAGAGGCTGAGCAATCTCCTCAAGCTGGAAAAAACCTACCAAGGAGGAGTGGTCCCAGGAAACACACCAGCCTTTTGTTTGGGACCCTGAAAGGCTATGCGGAGGAGTAACAGTGCACAGGAAACAGTCCAGCCCTTACAACAGTGGTTCTCAATCATGAATGCACATTAGAATTACCTAGGGAGACTGAAAAAGATATTGATGCCCTATACTTTAAAAACTATCTATGCAATTATGCTGAGTGAAAAGAGCCAATCTCATGAGGATCTGCATGATTTCTATTTATATAACAATCATGAAATAACACTCATGGAGAACAGATTAGTGGTTGCCAGAGGTTAGGGATGGAGAGGAGGAGATGAGTGTGGATATAAAGGGTGTCACAGGGAGGGATTGTACAGGTGAGCACCTTGATTGTGGTGGTGGTTATGGAAGGCTACAGATCTGAAAAAATGACATAGAGCCCCCCACACACACACAGATAACTACCAAAATCTGAATAAGCTGTATGAATTGTGCCAATGTCCATTTCTTGGTTTTCATATTGTAGTCGTGTACGATGTTGGTGTTTGGTGGGAGAGATTTGGGAAAAGGGTACATGAGACTTCCCAGTACATTTCTTTGTAACAACCTGTGAATCTATAGTTACTTCAAAATAAAAGTTTAAAAAACTACCAAAAAATCAATGCCTCACTCCAGAGCAATTGAATCAGACCTCTGGAGTGGAGTCTAGGCACCTGCATATTTTTAAAGCTTCCATTGTGATTCTAATGTGCATCTAGGGTTGAGAATCACTGCCTTACCAGCATTGTAAGGCCACTTTTAATAATTTCAATACTTGGATTAAGGTTATCTGCCACTAGTCTAGTTTATTCCAGAGCAAGAGTAAATCCTCTATGGAAGAAGATAACATCATTCAGGGTCAAAAATTGTCTCTATAATTTTTCAAACTCAACGTCCATCAAGAAGACAAGACTTGATCTAAAACTAAGAATAAAAACAGATAATAGAAACATCCACAGAAGATCTAGATATTGAAGTTATCAGCAAAAGATTTAAAAATAACTATACTTAATGTTCATCAATGGATGAATGGATAAAGAAAATGTGAGACACACACACACGTATATACACATACACACAGTGCAATATTATTCAGCTTTATAAAAAAAGGAGCCAACTCTGCTGACACCCTCATCCCAGGCATCCAACCTCTAGAAGTGTGAGACAATAAATTTCTGTTATTTAAGCTACCCAGTGTGTGGTACTTTGTTACAGCAGCCCTAGGAAACTTATACAACTACCATTTTTTATCCCAGGGCTTCTGATATAGAGAGTACTCTTCTTAAGGTTCCTCTAGCTCTATTGATCATTTATTGCTTCTCAATCCATTTCACTTTCTCTATCTACTCCCTAAATGTCTGTGTTTCCTAGAATTCCATCTTCATCCTCTCCTTGGAGAGGCAGTATAGTGTATTCTGGAATCACCCCTCCTTGCTGGGTCACCTTGGGCAATGTGTTTGCTCTGTTGAGTCAGTTTCCCTACCTGCAAACCAATAGTTTCTACTTGAGGCAACTAAGAATGACTATCCATTTCCCAAACATGTGTGCCCATTATTAAAAAAAAAAAGTTCCTAATTGAGGGAGTTGATCTAAAGAGTAAATTCTTTCATATATATGAGATACTGAATATGTAAGCACTCAATAAATATTTGCTATTAATTATTATCTTCTCTCTTTTCTTCCACATCTTCTCTTTCACCATCTCAGCTTCTATTCTTTTTTATTTTTTTTATAAATGTATTTATTTTTATTTATTTATTATTTTTGGCTGTGTTGGTTCTTCATTGCTGCGCGCGGGCTTTCTCTAGTTGCGGCGAGGGGGGCTACTCTTCGTTGCGGTGTGCAGGCTTCTCATTGCAGTGGCTTCTCTTGTTGCGGAGCACGGGCTCTAGAGCACGCAGGCTTCAGTAGATGCGGCGCATGGGCTCAGTAGTTGTGGCTCACGGGCTTCGTTACTCTGCGGCTTGTGGGATCTTCCTTGACCAGGGCTCGAACCCATGTCCCCTGCATTGGCAGGTGGATTCTTAACCACCACGTCACCAGGGAAGCCCCGGGAATTGTTTCTTATCATAAACTCTCTAAGCTTGGTTCTCTTGTGTTCCTGGAGATTCTATAAGCTACCTATTATCTCTAATAAATTATTTCCTGCTTAAAATAACCAGGATTGGGCTTCCCTGGTGGCGCAGTGGTTGAGAGTTCGCCTGCTGATATAGAGGACACGGGTTCGTGCCCCGGTCCGGGATGATCCCACATGCTGCAGAGTGGCTAGGCCGGTGAGCCATGGCCGCTGAGCCTGTGCATCTGGAGCCTGTGCTCTGCAACGGGAGAGACCACAACAGTGAGAGGCCTGCGTACCACAAAAATTAATAATAATAAAATAAATAAATAAATATTTTTTTAAAAAAACAGGGTTTGTTTCTGTTGTTTGTAACCAGGAACATTGATGGATGCAATTTTGGTTTCAATGACCACTTATATACTGATGATTTTCAAACCTGGAGCTTCAGCCTCTACTTCTCACTTAGAACCTCTCCATCTATATGTTCTAAAAATGACCTTGAAATAGATAAGCCACAAGGATTTACTGTATAGCACAGGGAACTATATAAAATATCTTGTATATATAATGGAAAATAATCTGAATAATATATATATATATATATATATATAAATGTGTATATATAAAACTGAATCACTTGCTGCAACTCCTGAAACTAACACGATATTGTAAATCAACTATACTTCAGTAAAAAGAATATAACCTTGAGACAAACATGTGCATAACCAAATGTAATGATTTAATTATCTCAAATCTCCCTATAGTTTCTCAGTTGAATGGAATTACCAGATGCTTAAATGCCCCTCAGTACAGCTTGGGTTAGGTGTGTTTCGGGGGGTGTTGATATAGGGGGCAAATGCTCAACTTCCCAAACTAGGAAAAAAATTGTTTCTATTGAAAATATGAAAAAAATCAACAAATGCATGGAATCAACACCAATTATCAAATTGAAACATTCCAGTCCTAGTTGTTTCATAATAGCATAAGAGTCACGAATATTTTTTATCAACCTATAAGGTAAAAGCCCATCATTACAAAATCCAATTCATCTATAACCTCCCTCCAAATATTTTAGTCAGAAAATACCTAACTTAGAAATCTGAGTCACTCTGGACTCCAGCCAAATCTTATAAATCCCACCTACAAAATCTTAAAACCTCCAAAGTTCATCCTTTTGTCCTTTCTCCATTTCTGTGCTCTTCGCTTGCTTGTCACTTTATGGGGGATTCTATTCCTGCTTCCTCCCTACCCCCTCAGTCTGGGTGAAGTTGGGAGCCAATCTACATCAGAGTTCACTATTGCTCTCTTTTATTACTTTCCCTTCCAGGGATCTATATCTAATCCTAGGGTAGAGAAGGAGTACATTGTATAATTATAAGTGCCTTGTGTGTTTTATAAGATCATGTAGTTTCCAAATATTTGTTTCAGGTCTGAACCAGAGCTCTTGAAGTACTAGGCATCTTTGTTCTCTGATTCCCTGGTGATAAAATTTCCCAAAATAATAGTGATCCCATGTGTAGCTGCCAAGTTTGGGGGAGGGCAGGGGGCAGGGCACAGGAAAACCATCAGTTAATAGTTAAAAATATTATCTCACTACAGACAAGATGCTTTCCAGAATCTTGACTCTACAGAAATTACATGTGTGAAAGGAGCTCAAGAAAGTGACCAAAAGATTGCTGGGTTATAGGCCAGAAAATGAACGAGTAGAAGCAGATATGACACGGAGTAATGAGACTGTTCATCTCTCTCTTACTGGCTCTGTCTCTCTTGTCCTCTTGCTTGCTACCATGTTGGGAGATTCTCCTTGGAAAGGCCCATGTGGCAAGGAGCCAAATGCTCATAAGGAATTGAGGCCTCAATTCAACAGTGCAAGGAAGTGAATCCTGCCAATAACCACTTGAGCGAGCTTGAAAGTAAATTCCCCCCCAGTCATCTTCAAATGAGATGACATCCCCAACTGACAACTTGATTACAGCCTTGTAAGAGACACTGAAGCAGAAGACCCAGCTAAACTGTGCTCACAGAACCCAGAAAAGCTGACTCATAGAAACTGTGAGATAATAAACATGTGTAATTTTAAACCACTAAGTTTTGAGGAGATTTGTTACATACACTCACACAAATGAAGATATAACTATAAAAGATGGTAAGTGCTATGAAATACAAGGATGGAATAAGAGACTATAACAGGGTTTCCTAATTTAAATTTAGATTCAGGGACTTCCCTGGTGACACAGTGGTTAAGAATCCGCCTGCCAATGCAGGGAACACGGGTTCGAGCCCTGACCCAGGAAGATCCCACGTGCCATGGAGCAACTAAGCCTGTGCGCCACAACTACTGAGCCTGCACTCTAGAGCCTGTGAGCCACAACTACTGAGCCCGCGTGCCACAACTACTGAAGCCGGTGTGCTTAGAGCCTGTGCTCCGCAACAAGAGAAGCCACCGCAATGAGAAGCCCATGCACCGCAATGAAAGGTAGCCGCCACTCGCCGCAACTAGAGAAAGCCCGCGCACAGCAATGAAGACACAGCACAGCCAAAAATAAATAAATTAATTAAAAAAATATTAGATTCATATTTCCTCTACTAGATGGAATTGAATTTTATCAAATACATGTAGTTAAAAGATCCTTTTTAGTGATGTTGAAGAAAACATTTGCCATAATAATTTGTACTTAAATATATTCTTATGTGAAGAGTTCTCACTAAGCTCAACTACTAAACTTTAAAGAATAATAGTACTGTGTTACTAAGACATTATTCAGACCTTAACATAGGTTGATAAAGGGTGGGTGGGAACATGATCTCCAGCAACTGTAGGTTCTCATCATTTCTTTTTTCCATCTCATTTTCTCTGTTCTTTTCTTCTTTTTTTTTTTTTTTCACCACCTCCCCTCTACCCTTCCCCCTGCACACACTCGCTCTTGGGCACTCATATTCCTATAATCCTCCTGCTGTTTTTATTTTGGCTAGAGTTGCATCTTCGCAGAGATTCTTAAAATGGTTGGATCATTAAAATGGAGGAGTTTTCACCATTCTTCAGAATAAAAGAGAAGCTGGTCTAGACTCCAACTACACCATGAGGAAGTGAGCTGGTCCTACAGTGTGGCCACAGACCAGGGACAGAGGATGGAGGTGGCCATTATGGGACACTGTGGAAGCTTATGGGTCCATAATCAGTAGCATCTAGTATTAGATTCTTGTGACTGCTCTCACAAATTACCGCCAACTAGGTGACTTAAAATGACAGAAATTTATCCTCTCACCATTCTGTAGTCCAGAAATCCAAAATCAAAGTGTGCCCTTTCCCAAGGTTCTAGGGGAGAATCCATACCTTGCCTCTTCCAGCTTCTGGTGGCTACAGGCATTCCTTGGCTTGTGGTGACAACATTCCAACTTCTGTCTCCATGGTCACATTGCCTCCTCCTCTTCTCTCTGTGTTTATCTCCCCTGTGTTTTTCAGTCTAATCTCCCTTTCTCTTATAAGAATACATGTGATAAGTTTAGGGCTCATCTAGATAATCCAGGATAAGCTTTTCCTCTCAAGATCTTCAACTTAAAATTACATCTGTAAAGACCCTTTTCCAAATAAAGTAATGTTCACAGGTTCCAGGGATTAGGACTTGTCTTTTGGGGGGCCACCATGCAGTCCACTATATCTAGTTTTTTTTTTTTTCTCATGAGCATTGTAATTTCTTTCTGTTGTCCTGAATTTTTCAGTCAATTAAGATCAGGCTTAGTTTTGTTTTGGCAGAGACTCATCCATTTGAGATGACGTTGTCCTCAACAGTCCAGCTGAATGTGAAAGTTAGTGAGAGGAGGCCTGAAGAGAGAAGCAGTGGGCCATAGTGAGCCAGTTGCCTGAGATGATGAACGAAAAGCACTTCAGCCTTGTGAAACATATCAGCATTTCCCAGGGATTCCTGGAAACACTCAGATCAGAGAACCCAGTAAACCATTGGACTTTCTGCCATTACACAGGATTGGGGGGTGCAAATTATTGTTATTTGAGCGTTTAAAGGAAGTGTAGCTAACCCCTGCCTTTGGGAACTACTAAGTTGTATTTCCAGTGTCCTGATTTTATAATAAACAGGATAATCAATATTTTAAAAGTTTCCTTTTGATTGAAGTACTCAATTCAGGGGCTTCCCTGGTGGTACAGTGGTTAAGAATCCGCCTGCCAATGCAGGGGACACGGGTTTGAGCCCTGGTCGGGGAAGATCCCACATGCCGCAGAGCAACTAAGCCTGTGCTCCACAACAAGAGAAGCCACCGCAACGAGAAGCCCGCACATCATAAGGAAGAGTAACCCCCACTCGCCACAACTAGGGAAAGCCCACGTGCAGCAACAAAGACCCAACACAGCCAAAAATAAGTAAATAAATAAACATTTAAAAATATTAAAATAAAAAATAAACACTCAATTCAATCAAAATACTCAATTCTGTTTTGGTTTCCTCTTTTATATTCTCTGCTGTCTGTCCTATGAAGCCACTTTCTCTCACTATTGGATCCAAGTGACCTTTCTTCATAGTCAGTACATGGAGCAGATTACCCCATCACAGAGATGGAGCAGAAAAGTACGTGGTTGCAAAACAGCTGGCACATCCCAGGAAGGACTTTCTTAAACCACCCACTCTGTCTTTTTCTAGTAATACATTTTGACATTGCACAGAGATTATCCAGGACAGAGATCATCTGGACCTTGGACACTCTCTTTGCACTATTGCAGGGTATATATGAAGCAACTCTATCCAATCCATTTAAAACACACTTGGTTGGGTTATTTTTATTTTTAACAAAGATTCAAAGAGTTATAATGTGAAGTGATTGCTATGTTCAGTGCAGTGGAGATGTAGACCACTACTCAGACCAATAGAGAACAATGAGCATGTTTATATTATTCTGATAGTTCTTTTAAAGTTCTTGTCTACTAACTTTATCATCTGTCATTTCTGGGTCTGTTCCTATCAACCATTTTTTTTTTCTGGGTTATGGGTCACATTTTCCTGTGTAATTTGAATGTCTAGTGATTTTTACTGGATGTTGGACTTAAATTTCACATTACTGAGTGTGAGATATTGTTTTGTACCTGTAAACAGTGTTTGACTTTGTTCTGGTAAGAAGTTATTTGCAGATTAGCTTGATCTTTTCCAGCCTTGCTTTGAAGGTTTTCTTAGGACATGTCTAAGGTTACCGTGTATGTTGAGTTTAGCTCCACTACTGAGGTTTGACCAATCTGGGGTCTCTATTAAACTTCCCACATATTCAGCAAGGTCCTTCTACTCTGGCTGGTAGGAAACTGATGCAATCTCATTGTGAGCTTTAGGAACTATTTGTCAATTTACTAATCTGTTCTCCATGTCTATGATTTTATCATTTCAAGAATATAATATAAATGGAATCATACAGTATGTAATCTTTTGAGATTGGTTTTTTTCACTCAACATAATTCTCTGGAAATTTATCCAGGTTGTTTCATGTATCAGTAGTTTATTACTTGTTATTGTTGAGTAGTATTACATGGTACAGATGTACCACAATAAGTTTAACTGTTCACCTGGTAAAGAACATCTAGATTTTTTCCAGTTTGGGTCTATTATGAATAAAGCTGCTATAAACACTCATGTGCAGGTTACTATGTGTATACTAAGTCTTGATTTCTCTGGGATAAGTGCCCAGGAGTGCAATTGCTGGGTCACATGGTGATTGCATGTTTAGTTTTTCAAGAAACTACCTTAATGTTTTCCATAATGGCTGTATCATTTTACATTCCCACCAACAATGTAAGTGATCTAGTTTCTCTGCATTCTTGCCAGCATTTGGCATTGTCACTATTTTTTATTTAAACCATTTTGACAGGTATGTAGTAATAACTCATCATGGGTTTAATTTGTACTTCCCTAATGGCTAATGACATTGAACATCTTTTTATGTGCTTACTTGACACCCATATATCCTCTTTGTTTAAATGTCTATTCATGTCTTTTGCCCATTTTCTAATTAAACTGTTGGTTTCTTGTTGTTGAGTTTTAAAAATATATTCCAGATACTAGTCCTTTGTTAAATATGTGGTTTGCAAATATTTTCTCCTAGTCCATACCTTGTCTTTTCATCCTCCTAACAAGGTCCTTCATAGAGCAAAAATTTTCAATTGTGATGAAGTCCAGCTTATCAGTTTTACCTTTATGGATTATGCTTTTGATGTCAAGTCTAAGAATGCTTTGCCTAGCTCTAGATCTTGAAGATTTTCTCCTATGCTTTTTCCTAAAAGTTTTGTAGTCTTAAGTTTTACATTTAAGTCTGTGATCTATTATGAGTTGATTTTTACATAAGGTTTGAGGTTTAGGTTTAGGTTTACTTTGTTGCCTATGGACGTCTAACTGCTTCAGCACCATTTGTTGAAAAGGCTATCTTTCCTCCATTGAACTGCTTTTGAAACTTTGTCAAAAATTAGTCAGACAGCCCAGGAATCCCACTCCTGGGCATATATCCGGAGAAAACTCCAACTTGAAAAGATCCAGCACCCCAGTGTTCATAGCAGCACCATTTACAATAGCCAAGATGTGGAAGAAACTTAAATGTCCATTGACAGAAGAATGGATAAAGAAGATGTGGTATATATATACAACAGAATATTACTCAGCCATAAAAAAAAATGAGATAATGCCGTTTGCAGCAACGTGGATTGACCTAGAGATTATCATACCGAGTGAAGTAAGTCAGACAAAGACAAATATCATATGATATCACAGAGTGGAATCTAAAAAAATGATACAAATGAACTTATTTACAAAACAGAAACAGACTCACAGACATAGGAAACAAACTTATGGTTACCAAAGGGGAAAGGTGGGGAGGGATACATTTGGAATTTGGGATTAACAGATGCAGACTACCATATATAAAATGGATAAACAACAAGGTCCTACTGTATAGCACAGGAAAGTATATTCAATATCTTGTAATAACCTATAATGGAAAAGAATCTGAAAAAGAATATATATATATATATATCTATATCTATATCTATATATATATATATATATATATACACACACACACACACATACATATAACTGAATCACTTTGCTGTATACCTGGAACATTATAAACCAACTATATTTCAATAAAAAAATTTTTTTTAAAAACTAAAAAAATTGAGTTGGACATATTTATATGGATTTATTTCTGGGTTTTCTATTCTGTTCCATTTATATATGTGTTTACCCTACACCAATCCTTGTTAGTCTGATTACTCAAGCTATATGTATTAAAATCAAATAGAATGTTTTCTCCTTCTGTATTCGTCTTAGTTATTCTAGTTCTTTTGAATAATAAATCTTAGAATAATCTTGCCTATATCCACAAAAAAAATCTTAATGGGATTTTTTTTTTTGCGGTATGTGGGCCTCTCACTGTTGTGGCCTCTCCCATTGCGGAGCACAGGCTCCGGACACGCAGGCTCAGCGTCCTTGGCTCACGGGCCTAGCCGCTCCGCGGCATGTGGGATCTTCCCGGACTGGGGCACGAACCCGTGTCCCCTGCATCGGCAGGTGGACTCTCAACCACTGCGCCATCAGGGAAGCCCCCTTTAATGGGATTTTTTTTTTTTTTTAAATTTTATTTATTTATTTATTTATTTATGGCTGTGTTGGGTCGTCATTTCTATGCGAGGGCTTTCTCTAGTTGTGGCAAGTGGGGGCCACTCCTCACTGCAGTGCGCGGGGCCTCTCACTATCACGGCCTCTCCTGTTGCAGAGCACAGGCTCCAGACGCGCAGGCTCAGCAACCGTGGCTCACGGGCCCAGTCGCTCCGCGGCATGTGGGATCCTCCCAGACCAGGGCTCGAACCCGTGTCCCCTGCATCGGCAGGCAGATTCTCAACCGCTGCGCCACCAGGGAAGCCCCTAATGGGATTTTGATAGGAATTGTGTTTACCAATTTGGAGAGAATTGAGATCTTTACTATTTCATATCTTCCAATCCATGACACTGTATGTCTATCCATTTATTTAGATCTTCTTTGATTTCTTTCATCAGCACTGTGTAGTTTTCAGTGCAAAAGTCCCATAAATGTTCTGTTAGATTCACACTTAAGTATCTCTTTGTTTTTAAAGATTATAAATGGTATTGCATTTTAAATTTTGATGTCAATGTATTCATTGCTAGTATATGAAAATACAACTAATTTTTATATGTTAACCTTGTATATTATGACCTTACTGAAATCACTTATTAATTCTAGGATACTTTTTGTAGATTCCTTGGGATTTTCTACATAGACATTCATATCATGGGCAAGTACAGAGGTTTTATTTCTTCCTTCCCAGTCTGTATACATTTTATTTCCTTTTCTTGCCTTATTGCACTGGCTAGAACTTCCAGCACTATGTTAAGAGTGGAGAGAACAGATATCCTTGCCCTTCTCTGATCTTAAAGGGAAAGTGTACTAGTTTGCTAGGGCTGCCATAACAAAATACCACAGAATGTTGGCTAAAACAAAAGAAATTAATTTTCTCACAGTTCTGGAAGTTAGAAGTGTGAGATCCAAGTGTCAGCAGGTTTGGTTTCCTTTGAGTCTGCTCTCTTTGACTTGCACATGGCTGGCCTGGTCTCCTGCTGTCTCTTCACACTGTCATTCCTCTGTGTATGCACACCCATGGTGTCTCTCTGTGTGTCCTAATCTCCTTCTGCTATGAGAACACCAATCAGACACTCTAAGAGCCTCATTTTAATTTAATTATCTCTTTAAAGGCCCAGTGTCCAGAGAGAGTCAAATTCTGAGGTACTGGGGGGTTACGTCTTCAACATATGCATTTGGGGGACACAATTCAGTTCATAACAGAAAGTGCTCATTATTTCACCATTGAGTATGTTAGCTGGAAATTTTTTTTTATTTGCCCTTAATGTTCCTATTTTCCTAAGAGTTTTAAATCATGAATGAGAGTTGAATTTTGTCCAATTTTTTTTTCTGTATCAGTTAATATGATTATGTGGTTTTCTTCTTTAGCCTGTTGCTGTGATAGAGTACACTGATTGATTTTCAAATATTGAAACACCTTTAGGTCCCTGGAATAAACTGCACTTAGTCATAATGTATAGTTCTTTTCAAATATTGATGAATTCTATTTGTTAAAATTTTATAAACTATTTTTTCATCTGTAATCATGAGAGATGTTGGCCTATAGTTTTCTTTCTTTCTTTTTTTTTTCTGTCTTTGTCTAGTTTGGCTATCAGAGTAGTGCTAACTTCATAAAATTAATTGAGAAGTGTTTCCTCCTCTTCTATTTTCTGGAAGAGATTGTGTAGAATGAGTGTTAATTCTTTTAAACATTTAAAAAAATTCTCTGGAAAAACTATCTGGGATTGGAGATTTCTATTTTTGTTGTTGTTGTTGTTGTTGCGATACACAGACCTCTCACTGTCGTGGCCTCTCCCGTTGCGGAGCACAGGCTCCGGACGCACAGGCTTAGCGGCCATGGCTCACGGGCCCAGCAGCTCCACAGCATGTGGGGTCTTCCCGGACTGGGGCACGAACCCGTGTCCCCTGCATTGGCAGGAGGACTCTCAACCACTGCGGCACCATGGAAGCCCCAGAGATTTCTATTTTAGAAGCTTTGAAATTATGAATTCAATTTCTTTAATAGTTATAGGGTGATTCAGATTATCTATTTCATATTATATGAGTTGTGTTAGTTCACCTAAGTTGTCAAGATTCTGAATGTAGAGTTGTTTTTAGTATTCACTTATTATTATTTGTGTCTATTGCATCTATAGTGATATCCTTGTTTTATTACAAATATTAGTAATTTGTGTCTTCCCTCTGTTTCTTCTGTGTCAGTCATGCTAGAGGTTTGTCAATTTTATTGATATTTTCACAGAACAGTTCTTTATTTCATTGGTTTTCTCTATTGTTTTTCTATTTTTGATTTTATTGATTTATGCTCTGATCTTTAATATTTTCTTCCTTCTGCTTTTTTCCTCCCTTCTTCATTTTTTAGGTTTTTGAGGTGAGAGTTTAAATATTTGATTTGAGATTCTTCCTTCTCTCTAATGTATGCACTTAGTGCTATAAAATTTTCCCTCAGCCCTGCTTCAGCTGTGTCCAACAATTTTTGATATGCTGTATTTTCACTTGTTGTTTTCAAGTGTTTGGAGAATTTCTATTACCTTTCCATTTTTGATTTCTAATTTTATTCCATCATGGTCAGAGAATATACTCTACATGATTTCAATTTTTCAAAATTTGTTTAGCTTTGCTTTATTGCCCAGAATATGGTCTATCTTGGGAATATTCAGAGACACTTGAAAAGAATGTGTTTTCTGCTTTTGTTGGGTGGAGTGTTCACTAAATGTCAATTAGATCCTGTTGTTTGATGTTGTTGAGTTCTTCTGTATCCTGCTAATTTTCTATCTACTTGTTGAGAGAGGGATGTTGAAGTTTCCAACTGTAATTGTACACTTGCCTCTCTGTCCTTTCAAGTCTACCAGTTTTTGCTTCTCATATTTTGCAGCTCTGTTGTTTGGTGTATACACATTTAAGATTGCTATGTCTTCTTGGTGAAGTGATCCTTTTATCATTATCTAAGGTGCTTCTCTGATCTGGTAATTTTCTTTGTTCTGAAGTCTATACTTTATCTGATATTAACATAGACACTCCTGCTTTCCTTTGATTAATATTTTCATGATATTTCTTTTTTCCATTGTTTTGGTTTGTTTTCAGCCTGTCTCTGTGATTATATTTGAAGTGAATTTCTTGTAGACAGTATATAGTTGAGTCATGTTTTTTTAACTCTTTCTGTCAATCTCTGTCTTTTAATTGGTATATCTAGACCATTCTCATTTAGTGAAATAATTAATATATTAGAGCTCAAGTCTGCCATTTTATTTTTATTTTCTGTTTGTTCTCTCTGGATTTTGTTTTTATTTTCTTTTTCTTGCCCTCCTGTGGGTTATTTGAACATTTTGTAGAAACTCATTTTAATTTACGGTTTTTGAGTGTCTCTCTTTGTTATAGCTTTTTAGTGGTTGTTATAGGCATTACATTATATAGACATTACTTATGCTGAGACTTTCTATTTTTTCCTTTGTTTCAAGTATGCTTATAGTTGCTCATTGAAGCATTTTTATAATGGCCGTCTAAAATCCTTGTCAGATAATCCTAATATTTCTGTCATCTCAGTGTTGGCATCTATCGTCTTTTTTATATAATTTGAGATCTTTCTGGTTCATGGTGTGACAAGTGATTTTCAATTGAAACCTGGACATTTTGATTATTATATTATGAGATCTTAAATCTTACTCTGAGTCTTACTTAAATCTTTTGTTTTAGCTGGCTTTTTCTGATAGCACTCTGGCAGAGGAAGAGGGGTGTACTACCTCATTATTGTCAGCTGGGGGTAGACATCTAGGTCTCTTCCTCAGCCTATGTTGACACCCAACTGGGGTGTGGGGGAAACTACTTGTACTGCTGGGTGCGGGTGGAATTCCAGCTCCCCACTAAGCTTCCACTGATAGTTCCCTGGCTGGGAGGGGTAGGAGTGCCTCATTATTGCCTCTACTGGCACCAAGAGGGGACTGGCCTTCTTATTGCGGATACAAGTCCTGATCCTCCACTAACCCTCCTCTGACACCACCGTAACATGGGAGTGGAGGGGGGTTGCCTGACTGCTGCTTTGTGGGGTGGAGGTCCAGACTCCCCATGTAGTCTCCACTGATACCATGGAGATAGCCCCAGACTGCCTATCCCTATGGGGATGAAAGTCCTGTAATCATACTTAGCCTTTTCTGATAGTACCCCAGTGGTGGGGTTAGGATGTATCTTTAGAGCGTGGCCTGAGTGGAACTGTAGGCTCCCCGCTTGGCATTTGCGGGTGTGGGTGGTAGTAGGGCCACAGTTCTTTTCTGGGGTGTTTGGCTGGAGTAGAGCCGTTTATTGCCTGGAGGCTTTTTCTCTTGCCAGGCTGCTTCTTTGGCTGGAGAGAGCAGCTTATGTAGAAGCTTTTTTGTCTGCACTTGTTGACATTTCCAGGTCATTGCCTTCTGCAATGCATAAGGCAAAAACAAAGGAACAAACAAAACCAAAAAACCAAACCAAACCCAGGGAACTCAGCAGCATGTTTTCCTTGGGGGGCCTGAACTCCCTATCCAGTCTGCCTTCTTCTCTCAACTTTTCAGAGCCTTTTAATGTTTATTTTATATATAATGTTCAGGGTTTTAAGTTATGCTTAGAGGGAGGAATAGAGAAAATAACATCTACTTCACTTTTCTGGAAACAGAAGTCCTGAGGGTTTTTTTTTTTTTTTTAAGCTTCTAGTTGAGTCCAAGTTTGGGACCACTGGACTAAGTATCAGTGAGGCCTGTTCCAGCTCTGAGATGCAGTGTTCCATATTCTGGTCCTGGGTCTGGGCTCTTTAGGAGAGACCTTGCAGGCCATTAGTGTTTTCCAACTTAACCCAAGTGATCGCTAAACCAATTGTCATAGGATGTGCCCTCCTCCCAGACTCCTATGATTTTCTACTAAAAAGGTGGGCAGGGCTTCCCTGGCGGCGCAGTGGTTAAGAATCTGTCTGCCAATGCAGGGGACACGGGTTCCATCCCCAGTCCGGGAAGATCCCGCATGCCATGGAGCAACTGAGGCCGTGCTCCACAACAGGAGAAGCCACTGCAGGGAGAAGCCACTGCAGCAAGAAGCCCGCGCACCACAACCAAGAGTAGCCCCCGCTCCCCTCAACTAAAGAAAGCCCCCACACAGCAACAAAGACCCACCACAGCCAAAAATAAATAATGAATAAAAAGGTGAGCCGCTATTGCAAAGGGCTTTGTTATCAACTTCCTTAGGCCACATACCAAGGTGTTAAATTGAGAGCTGCTCCTTTGTATGGAAAAACTGAATTCCCCTAAACCAAATGAAGCTTAAATTTATAGCTCTGAATTCCCTAACAGAACAGAAGCTTAGCAAAAATTTTTTCAAATCTTAGACTAAAAGCTCTCTCCTTATTTTAACATCTTCCTGTCTTACTTTTTCCTCACTTGACATTTATGCCTCCCCCCCCCCTTTGGTAGATTTTATTTTTCCAAGGACTTTATTTTTTAGACATTTATGCCTTTTAAATAAAATTTTTAAAATGAGCTCTGTTGTTGTTTCTGTTCCTAAATTCATAAATAGAACGGTCAGAAGCTGTGTCTGATCTGGAGGAGACAGCAGTGAGCCGTGGCTCAAAGCAGGATCTTAGTTCCCTGCCCAGGAATTGAACCTGGGTAGCCTGGATAAAAACCAGGAATCCTAGTTACTAGACCAGAAAGGACTAGAGGCTAGAAGCAAAGTTCCCCTGGCTCTTGCCCCATTTGAAAGCAAGAATGTTTCAAGGAGGCGAAAACGATAAAAACAGGTACAAAGTTTATTATTAGAGATACAGCACAACAAGTGGGAGAGCACACAGAGAAGCAGTTTGTTTAATTAAGATAGAAGCAAGGCAGAGATACACATACTGAGAGAAAAGGGTGTGGGCATCCTCAGTAATGAGGAGGAGTGCAGTAAAGTGGTTAAATCAGCGGTCTCCAACCTGTTTGGCACCAGGGACCGGTTTTGTAGAAGACAGTATTTTCACAGACTGGGGGCTGGTGGCGAAGCGGTTGGTGGTTCAGGCGGTAATGCGAGTGATGGTGAGCTGCAGATGAAGCTTCACTCACTGGCCCGCCGCTCACGTCCTGCTGTGTGGCCGGTTCCAAACAGGCCACAGACCAGTACCGGTCCACAGCCCAGGGGTTGGGGACCCCTTGGTTAAATCATTTATGTAGGGCAGTTCTTCTGGCTCTTTGTTTACCTTTGGCTAATTTTCTTTTTTTAAAAAAATTATTTATTTATTTGTTTGTTTTTGGCTGTGTTGGGTCTTTGTTTCTGTGCGAGGGCTTTCTTTAGTTGTGGCGAGCGGGGGCCACTCTTCATCGCAGTGCGCAGGCCTCTCACTGTTGCGGCCTCTCATTGCGGAGCACAGGCTCCAGACGCGCAGGCTCAGTAGTTGTGGCTCATGGGCCTAGTTGCTCCGCGGCATGTGGGATCCTCCTAGACCAGGGCTCGAACCCGTGTCCCCTGCATTGGCAGGCAGATTCTCAACCACTGCACCACCAGGGAAGTCCTACCTTTGGCTAATTTTCTTGTTTCTTTTTCCACACCTGACCTGCCCTAGGACCCTCTGCAACGTGTGTGCATAACTTTTTGCCAAGATGGATTCCAGCACAGAGACCTGTGGGAGGCTTGGCATCACCTATTATGGGGTAGTGCCCCCTCCTTTTTGACCCCCAAGGAGCTTTTCTGTGCATGTGTGGTCCGGGAGGTCTCCTTGACCTCAAGAATGAGAAATATGTGGTCTCTTTATCTTTTATCTGGGCAGGACTCAGCTCCTCTCTGCCCCTGCCATTACTCTTATCTTAAAGTGTCCACCAGAGACAAAGTCCAGCTATTTACCCTGTTCCTGTTATTTTCTTCCGGAAGTGTAAACAGGAGGCTGGCTGTAAATATCTAACCTGGAGCCCATCTATTTCTTGCCTCAAGAAATATAAACAGGAGGCTAGTTGTAAATGTCTAGCCTGGAGCCCATGCTTTATGTTCACTATCAAATTATGTATATACGGGGGAGGAAAATTTTCCTCTACCCTCTTAGGTTCTCTGGCTGGTTCTGTGAAATAAACTGACAATAGGCAGGTTAAGAGGAGAAAAGGCATAGGGATTTATTTGATGTTACAAGTTTTACCTGGCCCTGGGGACTTCATAGAGAGAAGAGAAAACCCCTAAGGAAACAGCTAGGCTTGCAGGCTTTTATACTGTTTGGACAAAGGAGGGTAAATTTAAAGAGAAGTGACAAGATAATGGAAAGGAACCTTGGGGCTCTAGGGGCAGTAAATTGTAGGAAGGCACATATGCAGGGAACTAATAGTAGATAAGGGCTAGTTAGTAAGATTTGTTTGTGTAGACTTTTTCTTGGTGTCATATTGTCTTTGGTGATAAGGTTATTATTCCCCTCCTAGTCTGGGAAGTGGGGTGGGGGAGGGACACCTTACCAAGGGGAATTTTAGATCTGTTTTCAGGTAGCTGGAGGATGCAGAGAGCTCATCCTGCTTCTGCTTTTTCTCAGTTGCCTTCAGCTCTTATGCCAGAGTGACATATTTGGGGGTGGCATATTCTGATTTCTTACATTTATTATTATCATCTTTTACTGAGTAGATATAATTAGCTATATGATGTTCATTTTGTTTTGAGAGTTAAAAGAGTAGAAAATAGTAGCAATTTTTTCTAGTGAGAGGGAAAAAAACACAGTACCTTTCGTTGGTCTAAAACAGAAAGATCCTCCTATTTTATAGTGCAAGAAGCTTGTATACAGAATATAACATTATAGTTATGATTTTCAGTATTTTTAAAGTACAAAAGTCATTGACTAGAATATAAAAATTGTCAGCTAAATGCTCCTTGAATATCATGACTATTGTGACTTTAGATCATAAAAGTCCTGAGGAAAGTTGAGAATGAATGAGCTTTGTGTTTGAATTAAAGACTGTCTATTAGGATCCTGTTCTTGGGAAACTGAGAAAATTCAGTATTTGAGACTGATGTTTTAGAAAACAAAATGGGCTAATCAAGATCAAAGCAGTAAAATTATCCTTTTATGGAAATACTCACCAAATGTGTCATTTACCTAAGTTCTAGACTTTTCATGTGAACCAGTTGCCTCATGCTTATTTTTAAATCAACAATAATTATTAAAAGTCCACCAGGTGCAAAGCATGATGTTAGGCTGTTAGAGAATATAAGATGTAGATCCCACCCTTCGGGTGTTTACAATCTAGTGAAATAAGATATAGATCCATGGAATAGTAAATAATAATAGCAGTTTGAGCTCAAAGGGAGGTGATGCTGCAAAGCCAAATGAGTTAATTATACTGAATAACTCTATGGGAATTTGAGGAGGAAGAATCACTTCAGATTGCAGGTTTATAGAGACAGTGGCAATTAAGCCAAGTCTTGAAGGATAGGAGAGTTGTGGATAGATGGAGGTGCAGGAGGATGGGCATTTCAAGCCTTGAAATTCCTTCTGTTAGTCTTTTTAAAGGAAGCTGTTTGGATAATTTTCATGGATGATCTGAGTTACCCATGACCCAGAATACTGATACCAGCTTAAAACTCTTTTCTGCCCTTCATTCTTTTTTGTTTTCCCCCAAATGGTCTGCAGACTAACATGGGTTGGGGAAGGAGGCAGTGGTCAAGAAATGAAATGGAAGGATCAGAGAATAAAGAAAATCCTCCTGGGAAACCTGATAGTGGTTGTGTTTAATTTTACATCTTAATACGGATAATAGACCCACCTCACAATGTGCAACTTACAACCAATTTAAAACCAAACGATTATCCTTCTTCTTTCAAGAGTAACACATTTTAAAAAGGACTGTGGTGCCTGTGCTTGAAAAGTGAACCCAGGGCATGCAGAACTGTGTCAACTAGAGCCTAGGGGTATTAAAAGAGAAATTGCTCCAGCATGCCTGGCAGTCAGCATCTAAGGGATGAACATAGGAGATAATCACTTACCATTAGACAATTGTAGTAAATAGATTCAGAAAAAAAAAAAACAAACAAACCTGACACCTGGGCAATTAAATTCTTGATCATAAATTAGTATTGTGTTGAAGGAATACAGCGAAGTCCATTTCTACGTAAGTTACAGATTTTCCTTCCCCTTAAGCTATTAACTTAAAAGTTGCAGTATCCCCCCCAGAAAATAAAGCATCCTCCCCGGCTTCCCAGTTCTCCACTCCATGCTGGCTGTTTTCATTCTAAGCACTTGCTTGAGCATTTTGGAGAATCTTCTTCTCAACAGGACATTGGTATCTGAGCAGAAAAGAAAATTGTTCCCATTTCCAATTCACAGGTGATTGTATTTACATAAGCTCCTCTTTCATTTAAATCTGTCTTAATCCTTAAGGATTTAGTAGTTGAAATGCAAAATACATAAAATACTTTTTTTTTTTTACTAAATGAAAAAAAGAAGAAACAAACAGTACAGAGGAAGAATTTTTAACAAATCACCTTTATAAAAAATTTTCATGTTTTGTCTAAAAGTGGTGTGGTTTCTAAGATATTTGTTTTTATTTTCCCACTAGAAGATTGAAATAAAAATTTATATGTAAATATACATATGAAATGAAGGAATGAGGTCATAATTTCATTTGAAAGCACAATGTAATCTCTAAGTTCAAGAAAATTCTGAAAAATTTTGAGTTTGATAGCTGAGTTAAAGGACAATTGGTCTACTTATTACCCCAGCAAACACATTAAACCATGGTTAATTATTAGCTCTTGGGGTTGCAAAAGCATGGCCAATGTTGATATTTCCCCCCTAGAGTAATGTGCAAGAATTTATTGTGTTGTGAATGGCTTAGTCCAGAGTTCTTAAAAATTTCTCCCCTGGTGAGGTGCTAATTGCTGGAGCTCAGTTCTGCCCCAGAGGACCTGCCAGCAGAGCAGAGACAAGGCAAAAGCTCCTGGTTTGCATCCATTTTTAAACTTACCTGTTTTTTTCATTTAATCCACCCCTATTTTTCTTTGGGTGTGTTATAGAAAGGCATTTTGTTTTTTATAAACAAACCAAAAACACGTAAACTTTAAAGATCCTGGTCATTAGATCAATTCTTTAAAAAGAAATGCAAAGGGATTTTACTAAATAATCTCAAAGGTTTCTTCCAGCTGTAAAATCCCTCTACGGATTGTAATTTTGTTTAGTTCTTTTTCACATTACCATTAATATCCTTATTTGCATATACTTTTTCATTATAGTAATTTTTTCTTCTATGCATGAACTGCTGTGTTTAAGTAATTCTACCATATTTGAACTGTAATACTAGAGGAAGGTAGTAAAGTGATATGGCCTCTTTCCCTTCAGGATAAAAAAAACTGTCCACTAATCGACATTATTGGCAGTACCAAAGCCACTAGAATCTTAAAATTATCTTTTATCTTTATTTTTCTTTGTTATTTCTTATTATAAGCTATAAAGGGTATACAAAAGACTCAAATTTGCACATTAGACTTTCTTTTTTCCTGTTAAAAAAAATTTTAGCCTCTTTAATTTTCCACTAGACTAGGCTGGTACCTTAGCAATGTATCAAATGGTTTTCTTCTTTCACTAAGCACAGTTTAAGTAGTGAAGAAAAATAACATTTATCTTTTATCTACTGGCTGTCAAGCACCTATGTGAGTATTATGTAATTTAATTTTACCACAATCCTGTGTGGTAGGTATCATAAACCTTATGAAACTTTAGTATGGCTAATAGTGTCAATACAGCCCACAAGTACCAGGTGACACTAATGGGAAAATACCGCAAAGCTTATGTACTCCTGCTGAGTCACTAACCCTTTTAGGCTGTATGAGAACCGACTGATATTCAGAAACCCACACATGGATATGTTTCTTCTTTTGTTAAAGTTGTTTAAAGCCATAAAAATCATAAAGATCATGGGTTCTTATTCCAATTTCAAAGGAACGACTAAGAACCTATTTCTGTTGTCTTTTGTTTTTCATAGCCAAGCTCTTAAGTTTGTATATCAGAAAGGTAGCTTCTAATAGACTTTGTCCCTGGTCGACATTCCTTGAGAAATATTATGGGTGGTTTAATCAAGGTCTTGGTAAAAAAAAAAGGGGGGGGGAGTTTAGAAGAAAACCAATTAAGATAGTATTAAATATACATATTACTAAAGGATCCAGAAGGCAGCTGCTTTTAAAATGAATCAGATTCAACAGTGTCAAAAAAATCCATTGTGCTTTCTTTTAAGAATTTATTCCACGTATGCACTTGCACATGCGTGAAATAACATACTTACAAAAATAGTACAGCATTTTTACAATATAGTAAAAGATTGAGGGACTTCCCTGGTGGTGCAGTGGTTAAGAATCCGCCTGCCAATGCAGGGGATATGGGTTCGAGCCCTGGTCCAGGAAGATCCCACATGCCGCAGAGCAACTAAGCCCATGTGCCACAACTACTGAGCCTGCGCTCTAGAGCCCACGAGCCACAACTACTGAAGCCCATGCACCTAGAGCCCATGCTCTGCAACAAGAGAAGCCACTGCAATGAGAAGCCCGCACACCACATGAAGAGTAACCCCACTCGCTGCAACTAGAGAAAGCCCGCACACAGCAACAAAGATCCAATGCAGCCAAAAATAAATAAATTAATAATAAAAATAAATTAATTACAAAAATAAATTAAAAAAAAAGATTGAAGAGAACGTAAAAGTCCATTGACTGGTGACTAGGTGTGTAAATTGTGGTATACCCATTCAATGGAATACTACATAGCTGATCAAATGGATGAGGTGGCTCTATTGCTATCAACATAGCTATAAGAGATATTATTGAGAGAAAAAAGCAAAGTGTGGAACAGTGTATTTAGTGTGCTATGATTTATGTACATAAGGGGAAGATTACAAACACACACCCACATATTCACATACATACTTGGGTTATACATCACATATTTCTGTACTCTCAACAAGGAGAAAAAAATGGGGTTTAAGTGGGTGGGAGTTAGGTGAGTAAATGAAATTTCTTTTCACTGTATAGCCCTTCACTTTGTTTTTAACTTTCAAAATAAATATGTTTGTATTTTTTTTTCTTCCTGTAAGGATAAAAACAACAATAGGGCTTCCCTGGTGGCGCAGTGGTTGGGAGTCCGCCTGCCGATGCAGGGGACACGGGTTCGTGCCCCGGTCTGGGAAGATCCCACATACTGCAGAGTGGCTAGGCCCGTGAGCCATGGCCACTGAGCCTGCACTTCTGGAGCCTGTGCTCAGCGGAGGGAGAGGCCACAACAGTGAGAGGCCCGCATACCATAAAAAAAAAAAAAAAAAAAAAGAACAAGAACACATTTTCAAGAGAGTTTATCTTTGGGGGAAGGAAGGGGCTTTTGGTTTTCATTTAACACCATTTCACTGACTTTCTAACATGTATGTATTACTTTTACGTAAAATATGATTTAATTGGCCGGAGGATCATAGGGTTTTTTTTTCCTCCTTCTTTATGGTTTCTTTTTTTTTTTCAAGATTGTTTTTATTTATTTATTTATTTTTGATGTGGACCATTTTTAAAGTCTTTATTGAATTTGTTACAATATTGCTTCTGTTTTATGTTTTGGTTTTTTGGCTGTGAGGCATGTGGGATTTTTAGCTCCCTGACCAGGGATTGAATCTGCACCCCCTGCATTGGAAGGTGAAGTCTTAACCACTGGACTTCCAGGGAAGTCCCTATGGTTTCTTATAATTAAAAACAATCCATTGTTTTTTTTTTTTTTTTTTAAAGTTTTTGCTGACCATCTTTCTCTGTTGTTTAGGAAACATTACCACTCTAAGGATGTTTAGAGGCCAATTCTCTCCTAAGGTTTATTTTATTCAGATTGTAACTTTTCTAGAAAGTTTTTAAATCCAACATTATCTGTTTAACATGTACTGTCTTTTACTCTATACTTCACCCATGTGAATTTCCTCAAGTTCTAGTAAAATGATTATGAAAGGCATGGGCTCTTCACAAATTATCACACTTCTTAAGGGCACAATTTCCTGGTCCTGGACTCTGTCCATGAAGAGAGGAGGCAATAAAATGCTTTATTTTCTTAGTTAAGGTGACAGAAGTGAATAGCATAAAGAATACTCAGTTTCACAAGGTGAATCTATTCAACACAAAGCTATGCTTCAAAAGCACAGTTGGTGAGAAATTGTTTCTACAGAAAGATCTCTCAATCTGAATGTACCAGCTCTTTCTCAAATGTACTGTCATTTCATTTATGTTTATGTCGTCCCTGATTTTAAGGAGTTGGGTGAGGTTAATTTACAGAATCAAATAATAGGCCAGTATATAAAAATGGATGATAGGGCTTCCCTGGTGGCGCAGTGGTTAAGAATCCGCCTGCCAACGCAGGGGACACGGGTTTGAGCCCTGGTCCGGGAAGATCCCACATGCTGTGGAACAACTAAGCCCATGCGCCACAACTACTGGCCTGTGCTCTAGAGCCTATGAGCCACAGCTACTGAGCCCACGTGCCACAACTACTGAAGCCCATGCGCCTAGAGCCTGCACTCCGCAACATAAGAAGCCACAGCAATGAGAAGCCCGCGCACAATGAAGAGTAGTCCCCATTCGCCGCAACTAGAGAAAGCCCATGCACAACGAAGACCCAATGCAGCCAAAAATAAATAAATAAAATTTAAAAATATGCATGGTAAAATAGAGGTGAACACATTATTGAATAAATTTAATTTTCTTTATACCATATCTTCCAGTTGTGTCTCCTAGCTCTTATAACTTTTTTTTTTTTTTTTGCGGTACACGGGCCTCTCACTGTTGTGGCCTCTCCCATTGCGGAGCACAGGCTCTGGATGCGCAGGCTCAGTGGCCATGGCTCACGGGCTTAGCTGCTCTGCGGCATGAGGGATCTTCCCGGACTGGGGCACGAACCCGTGTCCCCTGCATCGGCAGGCAGACTCTCAACCGCTGCGCCACCAGGGAAGCCCTCTTATAACTTTTATTCTCACACACTTCATGTAACGTTTTTTTTAATTCCACATGAAATAATTTTTTCTTTGTGCTTCCACTTAACTGCTGTTTTAAAGATACGTTTGACTGATTTGTGTTCTTTTCTGGCTTCCCTATAAAGTCAAGAGAAGGTAATGCTAGAGAAAGACAACATGGAGGAGCAGGAGCATATCTTTCCTTCTTCCTCAGCCTTCTAGTCTCCCTCTAGTACCCTTTATGGTCAGATTTTAACAAGGAGCAGCTGGTAAAGAAATGTTTGCAGAGTCCCAATCCCAGTGTCACATGCAGAGTACAGAAGGGTGTGTTTGCCACATTCGTACTTTCCTTGTATAAATTTTTTAAAGTTCTATGTGAAAATTTTCATATATCTAATAACAATTCTAAAAGTATTTTTCACTCACTTTTTTCTTTTCTACATATGAAATATTGAGATCATGATATAGGTAATTTTTTTTAAATAAATAAATTTATTTATTTATTTTTGGCTGCATTGGGTCTTCGTTCCTGCACACAGGCTTTCTCTAGTTGTGGCGAGCGGTGGCTACTCTTTGTTGTGGTGTGCGGGCTTCTCATTGTGGTGGCTTCTTGTTGCGGAGCATGGGCTCTAGGTGCGTGGGCTTCAGTAGTTGTGGCACGTGGGCTCAGTAGCTGTGGCTTGCAGGCTCTAGAGCACAGGCTCAGTAGTTGTGGCGCATGGGCTTAGTTGCTCCGCGGCATGTGGAATCTTCCTGGACCAGGGCTTGAACCTGTGTCCCCTGCATTGGCAGGCAGATTCTTAACCACTGCACCACCAGGGAAGCCCCAATATAGGTGATTTTAAGTAACAAACCCAGCCACATATTTGGGCACCCACGAACACTGTATTAGGCCCTGAGAGATTTATGATGTTGAGTATCTTTTATGTACAGAGTTAACGACAAGGATGAAAAGATAGATGTATCCTATCCTCATGGATTTTGGAAATAAAAGGCTGGTTTTTTCGAACAACAGCATGTTTCCAGTAATACACTTAGATTAAGAATATTCCTACTAGCATAAATTTCAGTGGCATTTACCAGTTATGGATTGTAAATGAATCCTTGTCTGCTATAGAGGAATACCTCAAGGGAAGACTACCTACCTTTCTCTTCTGTCATAAAAATGATGGTTCTAATATCATCAATGGCATTAAACTGTTAACAGAGTATTATCTGCAGCCTATTTAACAGCTAATGTTAAAAGCAAATTATCCACAAAGCATAAATTAAGATTTAAAGTATATGATGTGTTTAATTGCCTAATGTAGGTAATGTTTAAAATTATATTCCGGAGTAGATTGATTCACAAGGTGGATTTTCCTATCCTATTTAAATATGAGAGAATTATGTTTTACCTTGTAACATTTTCTATCTTTACTTTTTTTTTTTTAAATCATAACCCCTTAGGCAAGCCAGGAAACATGCAAGATTGTTTTCTGAATAGAAACAAAATATTATCTAGAAATTAGAGTCTGAATCATCTTCATTTGAATATATGTTTATTTTAGAATGCGGCACTAACAGCATGATGATGAACTGTCACAAATCTGTACCAGGAAGCACACAATCTTTAAAGTGTGTTATTTTTCCACAAGTAATTTAAGTATAGCATTGTTTTATTTGGTGCTAGAGTCAAAGACGACATTTAGATTCTTCAGCTTTGGGACATTTAGTAACACGGAAATGATTGTCTAGTCAGGCAGAGGCAAGAAATTCAAACGCAGTTTCTTTTTCTTCTGCCAGTTCCTTTGCAGTAAGATCCATCTTCTCACGTGAGAAATCATTAATAGGGAGACCTTCAACAACCTTCCAGGTCTTATCCTGTTTGAAAATAATTGCAAATAAGAGATTTATAATTATTTTTTAAAGATTTTTTTTGATGTGGACCACTTTTAAAGTATTTATTGAATTTGTTACAATATTGCTTCTATTTTATGCTTTGGTTTTTTGGTCGTGAGGCATGTGGGATCTTAGCTCTCCGAGCAGGGATCCAACCCACACCCCCTGCACTGGAAGGCGATGTCTTAACCACTGAACCACCAGGGAAGTCCCAAGAGATTTATCATTAAGCTAGAATTGATGTTCCAGCAAGCAACAACTTAGTTTGAACTTAATCTAGAGAAGTATGTTTTAAAGTGTGATTCTAAAGAAGCAAATCAAAATTCAGATCTTAACAGATAATTCTGATGAAAACTCAACACTTGAATCTGAAACTCATTGAATCTAGAAAAAACTCTTTAAATGAGGCTTTAATCAGCAAACATAAAAAAGACTGACTTTAGTACAGTTATAATACAGAGCAACAATATTTAGAACCATTGCTTCATTTAGAAGTAATATGATATTTGTAGATATCCAATATTAGAAGCATAATAACAAAATGTGTCTAGTGGGGAGAGTTGCAACTTGCCTTCCAGATTAATTTCAACATTTTAGTGACCTGAAGTTGTGCTTCACATGATTTTAAAGCTGAGAAAAATGTCTAATTTAGTAAAGGAACAACTTTCTAGACTAAATTATACCATTATTAATAAAAACACACAACTGCTTTCCCAGTAGAGGACAGAGGAAAATAACCCAAAATACTTTACCTTGATTGTAACGGGGAATGAATAAAGCAGATCATCAGGAATACCGTAGGAGTTACCATCAGAGATGACGCCCATGGAAACAAACTCTCCCTGAAAATAACAAATAACAATGTTTTACATTCTCATGGTGCTAAGGGATTAGTTTACATATCAACTGACACATGAACTAACAAAATTAAACCAGGTGACATGTTCTTACTATGTGCCTGACTTCATTACCGTGTAAGGAACCATTATCAGGCACTTCCACAGTCAGGCAACTTTCACGGTTATTATCTTTTTCCACTCTTCCAATCTATGTGTGAAGTAGGCTAGAGAAACATAACTCTCATTTTATAAATGAGGAAGCTATGGCCCAATATAGGTTTTATAATTTTTTTAACATCTTTATTGGAGTATAATAGCTTTACAATGTGTTAGTTTCTGCTTTATAACAAAGTGAATCAGCTATACATATACATATATCCCCATTATCTCCTCCCTCTTGCATCTCCCTCCCACCCCCCCATCCCACCCTTCTAGGTGGTCACAGAGCACCGAGCTGATCTCCCTGTGCTATGTGGCTGCTTCCCACTAGCTATCTATTTTACATTTGGTAGTGTATATATGTCAATGTTACTCTCTCAGTTCGTCCCAACTTACGCTTCCCCCTCCCCGTGTCCTCAAGTCCATTCTCTACGTCTGCATCTTTATTCCTGTCCTGCCCCTAGGTTCTTCAGAACCATTTCTTTTTTAGATTCCATATATATGTGTTAGCATATGGTATTTGTTTTTCTCTTTCTGACTTACTTCACTCTGTATGACAGACTCTAGGTCCATCCACCTCACTGCAAATAACTCAATTTTGTTTATTTTTATGGCTAATATTCCATTGTATATATGTGCCACATCTACTTTATCCATTCATCTGTTGATGGACACTTAGGTTGCTTCTATGTCCTGGCTATTATAAATAGAGCTGCAAGGAACATTGTGGTACATGACTCTTTTTGAATTATGGTTTTCTCAGGGTATATGCCCAGTAGTGGGATTGCTGGGTCGTATGGTAGTTCTATTCTTAGTTTTTTAGGGAACCTCCATACTGTTCTCCATAGTGGCTGTATAAATTTACTTTCCCACCAACAGTGCAAGAGGGTTCCCTTTTCTCCACACCCGCTCCAGCATTTATTGTTTGTAGATTTTTTGATGACGGCCATTCTGACTGGTGTGAGGTGATACCACATTGTAGTTTTGATTTGCATTTCTCTAATGATTAGTGAGGTTGAGCATTCTTTCATGTGTTTGTTGGCAATCTGTATATCTTCTCTGGAGAAATGTCTAGTTAGGTCTTCTGCCCATTTTTGGATTGGGTTGTTTGTTTTTTTTTGATATTGAGCTGCATGAGCTGCTTGTATATTTTGGAGGTTAATCCTTTGTTAGTTGCTTCGTTTGCAAATATTTTCTCCCATTCTGAGAGTTGTCTTTTCGTCTTGTTTATGGTTTCCTTTGCTGTGCAAAAAATTTTTTAATTTGTTTATTTTTGTTTTTATTTCCATTTCTCTAGGAGGTGGGTCAAAAAGGATCTCGCTGTGATTTATGTCACAGAGTGTTCTGCCTATGTTTTCCTCTAAAAGTTTTAGGCCCAATATAGGTTTTAAGAAGAAAAAAGAGTCACCTCTACCATGTTTGCTAGGTGCTTTCCATATTTCATCTCATTACCCTCACAACCCTGTGAGTTAGATGTCATGTAAAGGATGATAAAACAGCTCAGAAAGGTTACGCAACTTTCCCAAGGTTACTCAGCTAGTCAGCAGCTGAGGTGGAATATGAACCTAACTGGCCTGACTGCAAGGCTATGTTTTTTTTTTTTTTTTTTTTTTTTAAACATTATAGCATTAAAGGACAAAAATAAAAGAGTGGCCTGTGCAATTCACTGAGTTCTCACCTCTGGGGTTCCAAACCAGATGTCTCTGACGTGGTCACAGATGGCTTTCGCAGCAGACATCGCACTGGACAGTTTTCGAGCCTTGATGACAGCAGCGCCACGTTGCTGCACAGTCTGGGTAGGGCAGGCAGAGACAGCAGTGTTATTCCTGGGGTGAAAGGCTGAGACCATAGCTTAATGTGTCCCCTCCAAAATCACTCAACTACTCCATGTTGACCTTACTAACCTATTTCACTTAGAAGCACCAGTCTTCCTGAAAAGTGAAAACTATAAACCTGCACAGAAAGTTTTACCACAATTCATACAAAGAAACAGATCTCTATAAGATAGCTGGATGACTAGAGGGTATCTAGTTTTTCCCACTTTAACAATCAATCTTGACGGTTACACAATAGATCAGATTGGATTATGACTGCCTTAGTATGACCCCCAAAGAAAATATGCACTCATCAAAGGCCTGCTGTCCTTGAGTTTCCTCCCACCACCCCTTGGGGACACACTCAGGTCAGTAATGTAGTGTGTTTCTCAAGAGTTCTTGATGCTTGGCTGTGAAGAGAGCTCCCGGCTTTTTCTCACCGTGATGAATTCTCCCTTGAGCCAGCTGTCATCTTTCAGAGCTTCATAAACACCAACTTCCTTTCCTTGCAGTTTCACCTTGGCATGGTTGACATCTGGATACTGAGTTGAGGAATGGTTTCCCCAGATGATGACGTTCTTTACATCATCAGAAATCACACCAAGTTTAAGAGCAATCTAGTTCAATAGAAAACAAATTTTTTTTTTTAATTTCAAATCGTGACCCGTTTGACAAATGTCCTTAAGACAAAAAGCCTCTGGGGCTTCCCTGGTGGCGCAGTGGTTGAGAATCCGCCTGCCGATGCAGGGGACGCGGGTTCGTGCCCCGGTCTGGGAAGGTCCCACATGCCACGGAGCGGCTGGGCCTGTGAGCCATGGCCGCTGAGCCTGCACGTCCGGAGCCTGTGCTCCGCAACAGTGAGAGGCCCGCGTACCGCAAAAAAAAAAAAAAGCCTCTGAAACGTCAAGGGGAGACAAGAGTTATTTTGATTTGGAAACAAACAAACAAAACCCCCAAATTTTATCACTTGGTAGTTTCCCAAAAGAGTTTAACAGTGTAAACAAACACTGAGCCTGAAACATTATAAGGTACAATATTTAAGTAAAATGCTTAAGAGTAAGGATCATCTTACAGTTTATGAATGACTTATTTGTATTGTAGATTTATGAAATATAAAACACCAAGCAAGAGGTTAATATTGCTTGAACACGTAACTGTGACCTTTGCTTTGTTGTTATTACTTGGAGATGACGCCTCAGCATTTCTGACCAATCAGGTATTTAGATACTTTCTCCATATTTAGGTGAAGCTTTTAATCTATACCTATATAAATTAAGTAATTTTCAAATAATCCTAAATATAAAATTTTGGAGTTGGAAGGGACTCAAATACCAAAGTATGGCTGTCCTCATTTTATAGATTAGAAAACTGAAGTTAAGAGTTTAAATACAAAATATATATAATACTAAAATTGTAACAGAAGTAACAATTTCTAGCTGTAGGTTCAGAAAGCACTTCAGGATCCTGCATGCCTTGTAGTCATATGAACATCAATTATGTTTTATAGTACAGTGGTACCAGAAACGGTTAAAGTTATGTTTTGAAAGATCTAAATAAAATCAGCTTGCTTACTTTGTTAATCACTTGATAAGGTAATGTGCGGAAAAGAAATTATGGTTAGTTGGATGTATATAGGCATACCTCCTCTTATTGTGTTTCACTTTATTGCACTTCACAGATACTGTGTTTTTGCAAATTGAAGGTTTGTGGCAACCTTGTGTTGAGCAAGTCTACCAGCACCACTTTTCCAATAGCATTTGCTCACTTCATGTCTCTGTGTCACATTTTGGTAATTTTCACAGTATTTCAAACTTTTTCATTATTATTATATTTGTTATGGTGATCTGTGATCAATGACCCTTGATGTTACTATTGTAATTGTTTTGGGGTGCCATGAACCCTGCTCACATATAACAGTGAACTTATCAATAAATGTTGTGTGTGTTCTGACTGCTCCACCAACTAGCTGTTCCCCTTTCTCCCTCTCCTTTGGGTCTCCCTATTCCCTGAGACACAAACAATACTAAATTTAGGCCAATTAATAACCCTACAGTGGCCTCTAAGTCTTCAAATGAATGGAAGAGTTGCACATCCCTCACTTTAAATCAAAAGCTAGAAATAATTAAGTTTAGTGAGGAAGGCTGAAAGCAAGATAAGCTCAAAGCTAGGCCAAACAGCCAAGTTGTGAATGCAAAGGAAGAGTTCTTAAAAGAAATTAAAAGTGCTACTCCAGTGAACACACGAATGATAAGAAAGTGAAACAGCCTTATTGCTGATATGGAGAAAGTTTTAATGGTCCAGATAGACGATCAAACCAGCCACAATGATCAAACCAGCCACAACATTCCCTTAAGCCAAAGCCTAATCCAGAGCAAGACTCTAACTCTCTTCAATTCTGTGAAGGTTGAGAGAGGTGAGGAAGCTACAGAAGAAAAGTTTGAGGCTAGCAGAGGTTGGTTCATGAAGTTTAAGGAGAGATACTGTCTTCACAACATAAAAGTGCAAGGTGAAGCAGCAAGTGCTGATATAGAGGCTGCAGCAAGTTATGCAGAAGATCTACCTAAGATAATTAATGAAGGTGGCTACACCAAGTAACAGATTTTCAATGTAGATGAACAGCCTTCTATTGGAAGAAGATGTCATGTAGGATCTTCAAATCTATGGGGGAGAAGTCAATGCCTGGCTTCAAGGCTTCAAAGCTTCAAAGGACAGGCTGACTCTCTTGTTAGGGGCTATGCAGCTGGTGACTTTCAGCTGAAGCCAATGCTCACTTACCATTCTGAGAATTCTAGGGCCGTTAAGAATTCTGCTAAATTTACTCTGCCTGAGTTCCATCAATGGCACAACAAACCCTGGATGACACCATATCTGTTGACAATGTGGTTTGCTGAATATTTTAAACCTGTTGAAATATTCACTGTTGAAACCCAGTGCTCAGAAACAAAGATTCCCTTCAAAATATTACTGCTCATTGACCATGCACCTGGTCACCAAGAGCTCTGATGGATAATGTGCCTGCTAACACAACATCCATTTTGACTTTCAAGTGTTATGATTTAAGAAATACATTGCATAGGGCTTCCCTGGTGGTGCAGTGGTTGGGGGTCTGCCTGCCAATGCAGGGGACGCGGGTTCGTGCCCCGGTCCGGGAGGATCCTGCGTGCCGTGGAGCGGCTGGGCCCGTGAGCCATGGCCACTGAGCCTGTGCGTCCGGAGCCTGTGCTCCGCAGCGGGAGAGGCCACAGCAGTGAGAGGCCCGTGTATCGCAAAAAAAAAAAAAAAAAAAAAAGAAATACATTGCATAAAGCTATAGCTTTCAGAGATAGTGATTCCTCTTATGGATCTGGGCAAAGTCAATTGAAAACCTTCTGGGAAGGATTCGTTATTTGAGATGCCATTAAGAACATCTGTGATTCCTGGGGAGAGGGCAAACTGCCAACATTCATTGGAGGAAGTAACTGCAGATATGGTGGAAACAGCAAGAGAACGAGAACTAGAAGTGGAGCTTGAATATGGGACTGAACTGCTGCAATCTCATGATAAAACTTTAACGCATGAGGAGTTGCTTCTTACGATGAGTGAAGAAAGTAGTTTCTTGAGATGGAATCTACTCCCAGTGAAGATGCCGTGAAGATTGTTGAAATGACAAGAAAGGATTTAGAATATTATATAAACTTAGTTGATAAAGCAGTGGCAGGGTTTGAGAGGTTTAACTCCCAATTTTGAAATTAGTTCTACTCTGGGTAAAATGCTATCACACAGCATTGTATGCTACAGAGAAATCATTTGTGAAAGGAAGAATCAATCAATATGGTGAACTTCACTGTGGTCTTATTTTAAGAAATTGCCACAGGCACCCCAGCCTTCAGCAACCACCACCCTGATCAGTCAACAGCATCACCATGGAGGCAAGACCCCCCCAGTCAACAAAAAGATGAGGACTTGCTGAAAGCTCAGATTATGGTTAGCATTTGTTTTTCTTTTAGCAATAAGGCCTTTTTAAATTAAGGTATGTATATATTTTTTAGACATAATGCTATTGCATACTTAATAGACTACAGTACAAATACAACTTTTTTTTTTTTTTTTTTTGCGGTACGTGGGCCTCTCACTGTTGTGGCCTCTCCTGTTGCGGAGCACAGGCTCCGGACGCGCAGGCTCCGCGGCCATGGCTCATGGGCCTAGCCACTCTACAGCACGTGGGATCTTCCCGGACCGGGGCACGAACCCGTGTCCTCTGCATCGGCAGGCAGACTCTCAACCACTGCGCCACCAGGGAAGCACCCAAATACAACTTTTATATGCACTGGGAAACCAAAAAATTCATTGACTTGCTTTATTCTGATATTTGCTTTATTGCAGTAGTCTGGAACCAAGCCCACAATATCTCTAATGTATGCCTGTAATTTGTTCCTAATTAGATAGCAGAATTTATAATGATCTAGAAGAGAAGGTTTTGGAAAAAAAATTTTTAAAAGCTGATGTATTAGGGTGACATTGTGAGTGATTTTTCTTTCCTTTATGTTAAAATAAGAATGAGAGAAAAAAATAGTTGTACCAGAATCCACAGCTTTTGCACACATAAATAACAGCAGCACTGCATCAAAGCTCTGGTTGTGTATTCACCATGTAGCAAAGGGAATACACACTGATATTTTAAAGAAATTTTAAAAACAAGGATACCAATAGCCCCAAACTGGAAACAGCTCAAAAGTCCTTCAAGAATGGTTAAACAAAGTGTGGCTGCTAGCATAAATGACGCCATCTCAGGCCCTTACAGTTTCTTCTATCCTTTAAAACTGACCTGTGAAGTGAATCACATCAAGGGCTTTGTAGTTAATAGATACTGTTCAATAAACATTAGGACCAGGTAGCCTCTATGCTCTGCTGGTCCCCAAACAATGATGAAAACCTTCCTTGACATATTCCTGGCGCCCACGAGACTAGTTATCCATTCATAAATCTTAACTTAGAAATGCGTGTCCTGTTTCAAAGCACCTACCCCCATACCCTATAGAATCGTCCCCATGGTCCCTCTGCGGTATGAAGTGCAGCTGCAAATGCTTCTGGATCATTGTCCACCTGATCCTGATCCCACCCTATGAGTAAGTTACCCTATAATAAACTGATCCATTGGTTATATGGAGCTGCCTGCCTCATTTTAAGGTCTCAAAAATACCTTCTCAGTTTGGTGGGCACTTTTTGTTCCCTCCGTCCTCCAACACCAACCGTGGTACATTCATACAATTAAATAAATAAATGGAATAACAATAAAAAGGAATGAACTACTGATACATGTAACAACTTGGATGGATATTAAAGGCATTAAACTCAGTGGGGAAAAAAAAAGTGTCAAAAGGTTACTTACTGCACAGTTCTATTTTTAAAACATTCTCGAAATGACGAAAGTACAGAGTTGGAGAACAGACAAATGGTTGTCAGAGTTTAGGAAAGGAGAGGGAGTGTGTAACTATAAAGAGGCAACATGAATAGGACTTCTTTTGTGGGTGATGGTACAGTTCTGTTTCTTGAAACTATGGTGGTTATAGTAATCTATATATATGGTTAAATGTCATAGGCTCATCCATAAAGACATACAAAAACTGCAGAAATCTGAGTAAAGCTAGTTAACAGTGTTGTGTGTAGTTTAGTCAATTTCCTAGTTTTGATAATTCTCTATAGTTATGTAAGATGTCACCACTGGGGGAAGTGGGTGATGGGTACATGGGATTCTCTGTACTATTTCTGCAACTTCTTCTAAGTCTATAATTATTCCAAATTAAAGAGTAAAAAATAAAATGACAACCAACCAACCAAAAGGAATGAAGATTAAAAAAGCCATTACCTAAAATGTTTGCAATGCCTTGACTCATCTTCACGGTAATTTATTCAGTCAGTAAGAAGCAAGTTGTGATTACTTTCACTGACCCTTAAAATAAGTCGAGACTCATTTCTTAAGTCCTCAAATAGATTTTAAAAATAACTTAAAATTCTTTGTTCCTGACATTTAAAATCACTTCTGATCTAAACCCTGCTTCATTTAGAGTTCTGCAAGTATTAGGACTATTAACTACCATATCAGTTTTCACAAATTAGTTGGATGGTTGGTTTCTGGGGTACCCAGCTACTGATCTGCTTAGTGGTTGGGGTAGAGTGGTGTGCTGTGCAGTGAGTACCATTTTCTGTGTGTGCCATGACCTGAAAGGACTTGCAAAGGACTTGCTGGCGTCATTGAGAAAAAGGAATATTTATACTGGGGTGACTGAGCCAAGATGTATATTATCAAGAACTTAGAAACCATAACTCTGCTGAATGTCAGTTTCAGCTGCTCCAAAGTACAGTGAGGACAAACTGCCTGCAGGCCTATCCTCCCTACAGGAGGCTCCCCTTACTTCCTGTGTCCTACTGGCCACGTCCTCTTATTCTTTAGATCTCCTGAGCTAATCCACTTCTGTCTGGATAGCAAAGGCCAGTACTTTGCACCCAGCATATATAGTTTCTGAGAATATCATGCATGTCAGAGCTAGTCTAAACTACCATGTATCCAGGCTAGCAGTTCCTTGCTCCTTCAGACACTTCACATCTGTCACACAGATCTGTTAAACAGTTTTTGATTCATTGTCCAGCTCTAGTAATTTTCTTCTTTCCGATACCACCTAACTGGTTTCATTGCCAAATTACCTGGTCAGCAGACAACATACGTAGCTCTGGCCTGCAAATACACAGGGGATTTCTGCAGGTGATAAACAGTCACTAGGTAGCTAGGAGCTCTGATTTCCAAAATAAATTATGGAAGACTAGTATCCATTCATGTAAGAAAAATTAATCTTTGGGTTTGTTACTTTTCTCACTGGATTAATAGCCTCTACAGCAGAAGGAAACTTCTAACAGCATTCATTGTACCAGACTGGCATGGTGGAACACGTGCCAAAGTCAAAGTATGATGAGATGGCTCCTTCTTTCCTCACTCAGACTTTCACCCCGCAAGGAAAACTGTTGCAGGCACTGGATCAAAGTATTATTTAGCTGTACTTCTGGAAGCAGAATTTTCCAATGCCTGCCTCCACCAAGGCCTCAGGTCAAACAGCAAAGATGGAAATTTGTCGGTGTCATCATTTTACCTCTTTTTTCCTGTTGTAACTAAGTGAATTGGCATCTGGTAATCCAGAGTCCACAGATGCAACAACTATGATGATCATCTTTTCCTTCCTAACTGTTCTACAGTACCCCAATCTCCTGCCTCCAGGCATTCAAACAAACTCCCATTTCTTCCCAGCCCCTGGACACTGGCTAAATAACAAGGAAAAAGACCCAGCTCACAGCCCAAAGCCTCTCAGGAAATATTTGCAATTTAAGCTTGTTATCCAAAGACCTTCTAAATTAACTGAGAGATTTCTGAGGTGTGACTCTTTTCAAACCTTGGTTATATCTCTCTTAATCATCATCATTATGAATAATAACTATAGCAGCCAACCTTTACTGAGTTTTTACTATGTGACAGGCACCAGGATAAGGTCTTAACATAGATCTTATCTCATTTAGTTCACATAACTACCATCTGAGGTAGATTCAATTATTATCCCATTTTATAGCTTGAATATACTTTCTCAGGGTCACAGAGCTAGTGAATGGATTAAGTCACTTGATCCCATTTTGTAAGAACACACATGAGGGTCCTGAGTCAGGCAGACCCTTTTACTGACTCCGTCATTTACTAGCTGTGTGACTTTGAGCAGTTTCCCTGACCTTTCTGGGCTTCACATTTCTTATCTGTAAAACAGTAATAATAACAGATATCTCATATGGCTACTATGAGAAGTAAATGACAAGTCAGATGTAAAGCATTCAGCTTAGTGTAGAAACTTAAATGTAAATACTTTTCTCCTTCACTGGGCCCTCCAGAGCTGAAAGCTCTTAGTTTAAAGCAGTGGTTTTGTTAGCCAGACAGTAATAAGGAAGGTATGGGGTCAAACTAGAGTATGTCATGTCTTGCAGGAGTAGAATACTGGGCAATAAGAGAAACTGTAACATGCACTAGACAAGCTTAGGTTAAGAAATAGTGTGAATTTCAGAACCCTTCTGTTCTAAGGAGATTGGGAGAAAGGTGAGCTATGACCTCCTAGGTCTTCATGTGGAAACAAAGAATAGGTCTCAGTAATTAATGATTTTAGAAAGAACAAAGAATGCAAGAACAAACAACTGTTATTAGGCATGAGAAGTAACCATAGCAAAGATAACAAATCAGTTATAAAGACTCCCTGTTCTGTCCTATTTCGAAGGTAAAGATCAGCCTGAAACACATTCTTGAGCTGTTTTGCAGCATCCAAAACCCCTCAAGCACTCACTCAGTCACCAGATTAACTGGAGCCTAAGGAATGAGCCTTTGCTGACCCTTGTGATTTCACTCAACTAGGTACCTGGATTTTGTCAACCTAGGGTGACCTTTGCCTCATTTTAATGCTAAAATCTCCACCCCAAGGGCTGGAATTTCTGCCATTTTTGAACATGCAAGGCATGTATGTTTGAGCATGTTGTTGTACTGTGCAAATGCATCTAGAACTCCACGTTTACGTTGAAGATTACACTCACCCTTTCATGAATATACATGTACCCTTAGCTTAAAATGTCCCTGATCTGGCTATTTGGAGAGACAGTGCTTTGAGAGCTATCTACCTGTTTCCTTACTGTCACAAGGAATAAACACTTCTGCTTTGACTGAAAGTACTTGGTATATTCATTGGCGATGCACCCCAAGTGATGGACCCGCTGAATCTGGTAACAGTTTTTCAACTTAGACCTCACACCATCATTTGGTAAAAATAGTTTTCTTGAAACTCAACAATGTTGTCTTCTCTAGAAGAAAAAGAACTAAATTCATAGACCTATCTAGCAGATGAGCTATGGATAAGGAGGATGGTCAGAAAGGTGCTAGGGAAAAGGAAAGAGGTTATGTCCAAAACCTAGAACTTTGTCATGACATCTAAAGGCACTGGGATTGTCTAGATCTGAGAAAGCCTAGGAAACTAGCACAGATGAGTGGCATGGCCTCTAACTAAAAAAAAGCTATTGTTAATACCCTGGTCACTGACTGCTTAGCATATTTATCTAAGGCTCCAAGGGATACGGAAACTGGATAACAATTAAAATTTAGCTACTAAGTAGTGAAAACTAAGAAATTTTATGGAAACATGTAGAGTATGAGGATATAAAAATGAAAATGAAATTAAATATAAAATTAAAATCAAGCTTGAATGCTTAGCAGTAGGGAAAAAAGCAGAACTACATATAACATACAAAGCTCAAGTTTTTCTATTATAATCTCCTATACATCTGACAAAAATAATTTGTGTGCCATCATGTGAATTATCTATGCTAATGACTAATTTTTAACCACTGTACTAAGAGGACATTAGCAATGATGTGTAATTAAAGTTAGGAAATGAAATATAGTTGAGAAAATTAAGTACAAAGTTCAGCTGCTTTAAGAGATTAGATTTAAAGATGTCCTAACAAATTGGAATAGCTTCCTACTAAAACAAAACAACAAGAAAAAAGCACAAACTATCATTCAGCTACTTTAAAAGTGAGAGAAAAAGGGTTTAAAGTTGAACATTCATAAGATTTGAAAAGGCATTTTTCTTACCTGAGCTTTAGCTCGGTTGTGATCCAAACGAGTTAAGCAACTGAAGTTCTCCTTGGGGATGGACGGTGCTGACTTGGAGGCAGTCAGGCAGTTGGTGTTGGCCGGGTTTCCCACCACGATAACCTAGGATGTAGGTGAGGCACAGCAGAGCTACAGACCATAACTGATTAACTAAACCAACTTAGAATATGACTGACATGTAACACATAGCCTTCATATCAAGTTTGTGTAAGCTAAGTATGTATAGTTATTATTGCAGTTTCTAGTTTCTAGTAGGTTTCTATCCTCCGTTCTAATAACTTTTCCCCCTTGTTAATATTTGGTGCGACTACTGAAAACATTTACTAAAACCACTGTTATGTACACAAGTCATTTTGTTTTCTGCCAAAACAGAGACAGCATTTATCTAGTTGCCATAAAAAACTAGTAACCTAGGGCTCTATCTCAGAGTTCTATTCAATCATAAAAGTTTTCCTTCTTATAGAAGTAGTCCAAGAAAGAAATTCTACTTGAGAAGTTTACTTTAGGACAATGATTTGCCCTTATGAATGAAAAATGTTTCTCAGTCTTGCCTAATCCTAAGAATTAACTGGGTTGGTTGCTAAAATACCAGGTCCCAACATTTCACACCCATTGAATCAATCTGTAGGAGAAAGCACTTCAGGCTTTTTTCTTTTTTTTTTTTTGGAGGGGGTAGGTATAGGATGCAGTGAATTACAATACAGCATAGGAAAATGTATACGTGAACATGTTTTACAAGTCTTAAAAATCTTTAATAAAATGATAAAAAAAAACTTACTGTGAAATTATATCAAACTTACAGAAAAGCTGTAAGCATATTACAAAGACTAACTCCCACATTACTTGTACCCAGATTCTCCAATTTGCCCCATCTCTTTCACTTACTGTGCACGTGCACATGCGCGTACACACACACACACACACACTGCCCTTAGTCTTTTTTTTGGCCTATTTGAGAGCAAGCTGTAGATATGATACTCCGCTATCCCTAACTACTCCACTTTCGGTGTGTATTTCCCCCAAGAAAGACACCTGTGGCTAAGACGCAATTACTATGCAAGCAGTACTACAACTCCAAGCAACCCTGTAATTTTTTTTTTACTAAGAGACCTGGGGATTTCTACCCAACTCATTTCTATTATTTTCTGTTAATGACTACAGAAAATAAAAGTTAACTATTTGAAATAAAGTCTGCAGAAAGCAAAAATTCAGGTGTCTATGAAGTATTATAAAAGATAGAACATTATAAATGGCAACATTAAAAAAACTTATAAAATTTTCTTTTACCTTTCTTTGAATTCAGAATTGGGTGGAAGAAGTGTATCAAAATCAGAAAAATCTCTAACTAGCAAGCCCTTTTGCTATGACAATTAAGTTCTAGGTAACTGATACTTAATTGGTAAAAGGAGGCTTTACTGTAATAATAACACAAATTTAGAAACCAAAATAAATAGGTTGAACACAAAGAGACAGAATAGGAAGTCATACTGACTCAGCTCCTCAAGAGACGAACATATCGAAATTCCTCTGGAGAAAAAGTGAGCATTCAGAAGCCCCTACCTCCTGTGACTAAGAACAAACCCAGCTTACAGCCATCTCCCTTCACAATCACAAACACAAATCCAAATGTCTGAACAAATAGTCCCACACAGCTAAAAGGCACCAGAAAGTTCTGTGCCTTCTCTATAGGTTTACAAACTAATATTAAATCTCCATGTCATGGTAATAGGCAGAGTATTTTTGAGCCCCTCAGAATACAGATTTCTACACTATAGGAACAAAACCTAGAAAGGGAGGGCTAATCGAGCAAAACTCTGTATCTGTATTTACTGACCATCGCACAGAACTGGGAAAAAAAAAAGGCAAATACTTTCATTTTCACTCAAATGTTGAAAGCAGAAGTTTCAACTGCTGATAATGAAAAACCCAGTAAAATACTGCATTGGTCACCTTAACTGACTTCTTGGCATATTTGTCCAAGGCTGCACCCTGGCATTTGAAGATTTTCACATTTGCTTTGAGTAAATCTTTCCTCTCCATGCCATCCCTTCTTGGCATGGAGCCCACAAGAATGGCGATATCCAGGTCTTTGAAGGCAATCTCTTCTTTATCTGTTGCGATGACATCTGTGAACATGGCAATAAATATGCAGAGCTACTTAAAGGCCAAAGTCTGAGGTTCTCTTTTTCATACTGAATCTACCCAGTAACTCTTTCACTTTGTAGCAAATGTTTACTTTTACAAATCACATTGATCAAAGTTTTAGGGGCCTAAAAAAAGAAAGGCAATATATTAATTCAACAACCGTAACATCAGCAGAAATGTCAATACATTTATTTTGCTTTTCCTATTTCAATAATTATCTTAATTTCAAAACTCTATAGCTTTTATCTTTTATAATGATGCAAGGTAACTTTCAAGGCAACATTAATTATTCACATTAATTACCACAGATAACACAAAAGAGAAACTAATTCACCTAATTTTTAAGTCATAATTACTTTAATTCTAAGATATCAATCAAATTAAAACAATGCTTATTGAGACGTTCTTGCAAGGAATAACACTAAGAGATTTCTTTTGTCAAATTTAATTTTAACACTTTACACATGAAGACAATGAGGCTTAAAGAGATTAATTAGCTGCCTATCAAAAAGGAGTGGGGCTATAAGTCAAGATTGGTCCAGATTTCAACCACTAAGCTGCAGTGTCAGTCCAATACACCACCTGCTTTTTGATTGAAGAACATACAGTTGACCCTTGAATAACACAGGTTTGAACTGTTCAGGACCAGTTATATGTGGATTTTTTTCCCACAGTAAATACTACAGTACGTACAATCTGAGGTTGGTTGAACCTGTGGATACAGAGGATCCGTGAACAGAGGGCCAACTATAAATTGTACTCGGATTTTCCACTGCAGGGAAGACTGGCACCACTAAGCCCTGAGTTGCTGAAGCATCAGTTATATATCATGGCTTTCTTTTGGTGACTGTATTAAAAAGGCCATATGCTATAGACTGAATGTTTGTGTCCACATAAAATTCATATGTTGAAACCTAATTCCCAGTGTGATAGTATTAGGAAGTAGGTCCTTTGGGAAGTGATTAGGTCATGAGGGGGACCCCTCATGAACTGGGATTAGTGCCTTTATAGAAGAGGCCTCAGAGAGCTCCCTCACCCCTTTTGCCATGTGAGGACACATGAGAAGATGGCTGTCTGTGAACCAGGAATTGGGCTCTCACCAGACACCCAATCTATTGGCTCTTTGATTTCTGACTTCCCAGCCTCCAGAACTATAAGAAATAATTTCTTTTGTTTATAAACCACTCAGTCTATGGTATTTTTGTTATAGCAGCCCAAAGGTACTAAGACAATCAGGATACAGTGTTGTCACTGATAAATTTTTAGACCAGGAACTTGTGTCAGTCAGGCTTCTGTAAGTCCCCAAATAAGTATACATAAGAGCACCAGCTGGAGAAAAAATATCCATCTTCTTCCCAGCCATGCACCCTTATCTGCTGAACCTTCTCTTCCCATCATATTCACAGCTGACCAAGGACAAGCCAACTGTAACCTGGGCCCACTAGAGAGAGCAGAGGGAACGCTGGTAGAGAAGGGAATAAAAATGGAAAAAGCGACAGAGGAGGTTGATTTGGAAACAGTGCGTGAGGAAGGGGAGCCAGCAGAATAGCTTGGACAGGGTAATGCATTCTCTTACATAACTAAGCAACCAAATGATTGAGATGGCAGAGTACCCCTTCTACTAAATGTTTATTGAACAGAGATATATGAATTTTGAGCATTGTTTCTCTTGGGCGTGTTTACATTTTTGATTTGTGCAATCCTCTTTGAGAGTATTATTAATTAATCCTTACCCTCCCTCCCCCCAAAAAAGATGATGAAGGTATAGCTAAAGAAAAATATTCATATTAGTTTACAACCTGACCTAATATTTTAATGAGCCTTTCAACCAAATTTAGGACTTCCGTCTTACATTTGTTACTTGTTCATTGAGTCTCAAAGACTCTTAGCAGAACTCTTTCTCAAACCATGGCTTTAGGCTTTCTCAAACCATGTAGTATATGATTAGAACAATTTATATTACATCTTAACCTGACAACTGGCAGATGGGGTGGGACTATATATGGGGACCAACTAATTTCTAGTCCCCAAGCAGCATATGGTTCTGGAAAACATCATTTAGAGTTGAAAAAGTTCTCCATTACAGGACACTATTATTACTATTTAAATAGAATTTAAATAATAACACAGGGTGGACAAACTCAGGTGGATAACCCTTGTGCAATATTATACTTAATTGGTAAAATAAATTACATATAGGCATGTTGGGAAAAAAGCATAATCTTTTATCTTATACAGGTTATTTCACACTTTTACCCTTATTTATTCTTGGTATATATCTTAACAAGTAGTTGTAGTTCAAAAAACAAAAACTTTTTATGAAATAATTTCTAATTAAGAGGCCAGTTAACAAATCTCTAAAATCTGTTTTTTTAAAGATGTAAAATACTATAAAATCCCTTTCTCCTCCACTCCCCAACTCACCTTTCAGCAGGGGAAGAGCACAGTCTTGCAGCTCCATCAGGACACCATCCAGGACACCCATCATGGGAGTAATATCCAACAGCACGAGAATGATAGGCTGCCAAATAAACAGCAAGGACAGCATCTGTCAGTGTAGGTTATGTCATTTAGTCACAGAAAAAGTCCTTTCACAGAGTTTTTGCTAATTCGTGTGTATATGTGTATAATTCCCATTAATTAGTCATAATTATTTTAGGAAGTCAGGTGTCTAACATCAGGTGTCCTTTAAAAAGGAATGCTATAAAACCAGCAACGGTTTGCTAACAGACACAGTAAGAGGAATCACCATTACTGAATTTTAAAGGAGTACATGGAAGAAATATCAAGTTGAAGTGACATGCCACACCTTGCTGTTGTTGTTGATGGCTGTATATCTAATTTCAGTTCACAGAGAGCTAAGCACAGTATCTGGCATGAAGGAAGAACTTGATATCCATGGGTGAAGAGAATGGATAAATGAATACTGTATGAAAGGATTTTAGTGTACATTAATCAGACCTGCTGGAATAGGGGGTGCCTGCTTCAAACTGGGAAGCCTATGTGCCTGTCCAACTCTTGGGTCTTAAGACCATTTATGAATAAGAAAGTGCTGATTCAGCAACTTTCTCTCCCACGTGACTCTCCCTAACAGTTACTGTCATTATACCTGCTGGCTGCACCAAGTCAGCTTAACAGTAGGCGGAATAGTTCTAATTTGCAAAGCATTTACAATGCCCAGAGAGGTGCATATAAATAAGCTACCAGATTCCACTTATAGCCATGTGCCTAGTACATTCGTTGGGATTATCCATTCCTTTACCATTTAAACATTTCTTTGCAACTAAATACAGGGTTTTATTGAAAATGTTCTTACTTTTACTTAAGATTTACAGACACTTGCCCCTACCTGGTCTTTACCGAAGACAGATCCATTTCCAATACTGTATAGTAGTGAATAAGCAATTTGACCAGCTGCTCCAGTCACAAGGACTCGGATTGGTTCAGACTGTAATGAAAGAGACCCATTAACACGTTATTAAAAAATGCTATTTTACCCTAAAGATATTCAGAATTTTCTCTATAATAAGACAACCACATACTTTAAAAGCTAATGTAAAATTTTAAAGACTCTTCGCATCTGGCTTAGTAGAAGACGTTTATCCCAGACTTGTCCCAGTAAACACAGCATGCACAAAGCAACTAAGCAACTTCTGGAACATGTGTCCTTTGGTTGCATATTTATGTGGTGTTATTTAACTCTCCCTGCTATCTTGGATTTACTTACAAAATCTTATCCATCTTTTTTAGGATATTTTACCACTAAAATAGGCCTAACGATGTTGATGTGCGTTATGTGATGATACAAACCCTGGCGGCCACTAGAACCTTACAAATCCTCTTATGCAAATCCCCCACTCCCTTCCGCTGAAAAGAATCCTTCAAACCAGTAAGAGGAGTAATAGCGGTTAAAAATTTCCATTTAGGGCTTCCCTAGTGGTGCAGTGGTTGAGAGGCCGCCTGCCGATGCAGGGGACACGGGTTCGTGCCCCGGTCTGGGAAGATCCCACATGCCGTGGAGCGGCTGGGCCCGTGAGCCATGGCTGCTGAGCCTGCGCTCTGCAACGAGAGAGGCCACAACAGTGAGGGGCCCGCGTACTGCAAAAAAAAAAAAATTTTTTTTCCATTTAGAAGGAGCCAGAAAGTTTTTATAAAACTATTAATCATGATTCAACTTAACTACTTGGAGGAAGAAAAAATAAGCTTATATTTATTTAAGGAGAAAGAAAAATGAAAAAATGTTAGTATCTGGATTGTAAAAAATTTTAGCATTAAGTAATAAATAACAGTAGCAACATGTGGTAACAGTTGACAACATGATTTTAAGGGAAAATTAATATTAAAGGGGAGGAAGGGGAAAAAGTACAAAGAACATATTAGTTATAATAGATGGAAGTCATCTTACAGACCCTGAATAAAATATGAACATATGGACAAAAAATATATATAATTCAAAGTGACGCCCCTGAGTCATTAAAAATAAGTTAAATTAAGCTCAGAGAATTAAAAAGATAGAAATATTTCTATTAAAAAGAGCTGAACAAAAATGCCTGGAAACTTAATGGGTAAGTTTAATTAGATGGAAAAATTCAATCAAGGGAATTGTTCCTTTCTCTGACAATACTGGGTAAATGTACTTCCACTCTGTGTCACCTCTACAGTTACCCATACTAGAGAAGTGGCTGAAGTGACTGGGGATAGAGGATTAGATTTCTTTATATTTAGAATTCCCTCTTAGAGAGGGGTCATGCTTCTAGTATAGAAGGAGACTATGACCTGAAAAGTTCCTTCTAACCTTCAAACGCTAACCTCTGGAGGTCAGCAGCACTTAGCAATCTGGTACCCATAGAATTCAGAGGAAGAAAAATCTCAGGAAAGTGTCAACTGTTGTAGAGAAATGCATCTGAACACGGCAGACTATGTATGTGTTTCTTCTTCAGAGAGGTGACCAGGGTGAGAGTGGAGAAAAAGGGAAAAAACTATGGAGAGTTTCTTCCTGACCTTCTGGGTCTCTTGCCCATACTCTTCACCAACTTCCCCCTATGCTTTAATATCTGTAAATATACAAAATACAATAATTCCCCCAATAATCCAATTTTAATACAATACATATTTATGTTCCCAAATAGACTTTAGGTTTATAAAGAGCACTGTTATTGTATATATTTATTTTCTATCACATGGTCTTTACATGTTTTAAATTCTGTCATTTTCCCCTTTCCTTGAAGTATAGCAGGTGAGGAAAAAGAAACAGAGGAAGAAATGATTCCCCCTCCCTCTTTAGAATGCAAGCTCTTTAAGGACAGGGGCTTTGTCTTCTTTATTTACTGTTGTATCCCAGCTGCCTAGAACAATGCCTGGCATGTAGTTAGAGCTCAAACATTTGCTAAATCTCAAATATTTGCTGGATCTTGTAAAATTACTATCAAAACCTTGGAAATGTAAAAGAATTGTTTGGAAGCAAACCCAACATGCTTTAAAAAATCGTTTTATTCATATATACTTGCATTGAGAAGGCTGGAAATAATGACAATAGTTCCAGCTATGGTTACCAAAATTATTTATGTCAGTAGTTCTAATGTAAGTCTTCTTTTGTTACATAACTTGTACTATTTTAGGCCAGAGACTCCATTAGTGAACCATATGCAAGAAACAAGAGGATAAGCCAATTTTTTAAAACAGGGGGCTAGAGGCAGTAGAGTGTGACAGTTAAAGAGATGGTCTCTAGAGCCAGGCTTTCTGGTTCAAATCCTGATTCCTCAACTCAGCTGTATGCTCTTAGGCAAGTTACTGTATTGTTTCTCCATAGTAAAATGGAGATAATAATAGCAGCTACCTAACAAATAAGGTAGTCATAAGGATTGAGAGAGTTAACATACAAAGCAGTAAGAACAGTATGTAGCAAGCACTATAATTATAGGTCTCAGGTTTTTCCTCTAAGGACTCTTGTAGCCTGTGGCTGTTACTCTCCACTAGACTGTGAAACTTCCGGGAGAACAGTCTGCCTCTGACTCAAATTTGCACTCCCATATAGCATTCAACAAGGATTTGTTGGATGAAGGAAAGTAAGAGTTAAGAAAAGCATAAACACATGTTACTTCAATGAAAGCAAGCTACGATAAGCAATGAGGGGAAAAGTAAACATTACTATCTGTAAAGCTTAACCTCCCAGAAAGTCAGGTAGATGGTTAGAAAAAAATAGTCAATTTTAGGCATTTATTTTAGCTACTAAAAAAATGGGTTCAAAGTACCACAGTCCCTAGTGAAGGGGTTGTGGGCAACTAATGAACAGGCACGAATTTCACCTGAGCAGTTTCCTTCTTCTCTATCACTGAGCAAATTATTTTCACAGGTAGGTGATTCCATCTTGTTAAGAGTAGTATCAAGCCTAGTGTCTGAAATGTCTGGTGATGAAACAGGAAAGAAGTGCCTATTTGGTTCTGTCTGCTCTTTGCAACGTTGCAGTTGAAAAGCAGGAGGGTGGGAGATTCCCACTGACATTTTCACAATGTTACAGTGTGAAGATAGGTTACTATTCTTTGCTTAGATATCTGGGCAGTCTGCCAAGATCCAAGGAAGGAATGTCTTTGCTCTTGGCAGGGCACTAATGACCTTCCTGCAGATGCAGGCTCTGTCTTGGGCATGTGTTCAAGTCTCAGTTGTAAAGCTTGAATTTAAGTGTTCCTTCTGTTATTCTACAGAAAGACCCATGTGTTCCTTTTTTACTTTCTCATTTATATATATTTCTGTAATATAAAAGACAAACAGTATTCAGATTCCTTCATACAGTTTATTCTTGTTTGTCATTCCCTATGGACACAAGGAAAGAATTGACTCCTTGAGAAAAACCTGATTTTAATAGCTTACAAAAGATGGCTCTTTTCTAACTCAGTGATTGTTCACACACTCTCCTGAGGAGGCAAGGAGATTGAGTCATGTGAGAATTTGCTGGCAGTTTCAGCAAACTGGCAGGGGGGTTCTTCCTCATGGACATTATTTGGTGCTGGAGTGACCTTCTTGGGGTGAGGCCTGGCTTGATATACTGTGTAGAAAAACAAAGCAAGAATGGGGGCCCAGGAGCTTTCTGTGACCTTGGGAAAATCATTTGACCTCACCAGGTTATGTTTTAAGATTAGAGGAAATAATTTCCAAATTCCCTTCCAATTCTAGAATTACAATATTCTTATTGTAAAACCATCAAGTAATATAAATGCTGATACATAGTTTAGTTTGTATTTGCAGTATGAGCTTGTATCTTCATCCAGAACCTCAGCAACTAAAAATAAAATTTCAGAATGACTTGATATGTGTCTGAATGATACAATATGGTAAAATGGAAAGTATGTGAGATCCTTGGGGGCAAACTGTTGTATGACCTTGAGCAAATCACATTCTTTTTGGGTTTGAATAAACTCAATTTTAAGATGGTCAAGATTTTTTTTTAAAAGGTTCCATCCAGTTTTAAAATGATTAAGTCTGAGGTTCTCTGATAATAAGTACCTCTGCTTTCTTGCTAAGATTACTAGGTCAGAAACCACTGAAACCATCATTTAAATGACTAATTATGTTATCTGACAAAATAAGTAGGAAACCTAGGTTTAACACTTACTGAGAATTGGAAGCTGTCCCTACTGGCTCCCTTATGAAGGTGGAAGAAGTAATCCCCTTGCCCTGAAAACACGTCTTTTCGGGTTCTGGAAATGTTCCAATTCCTTCAAATATTTTTCCACATTCCCCACTCATTTTAGTATTTTGAAATAACAGAGGAAAAACCGTTTCAACTACAAATACAAGTAATGAAGCAGTCTCTCAGTTTGATGTCAAATGTCACCTTCAAACAGCATGCTGATTACTCCTACGTCAGTACCCTCACCAACCTCCCTCCTCCCTTTCAGCAGAGACAAGATGTCCATATCTTGGGATCCAAAGCTTCATGACACGATGGTTTTATTGTGTAACATTTAAAAGTAGTGGTTCTAGAATTCCTAACACACAGATCAGTAAAAAAAAAAATGCACTAATTATTTGGCTAGGGGCGCCGTCACTGCAACATGTCCAGGTACAACAAAAGGAGATCAACGAACAGGTTTTAAATAACATTTCGTGAAATTAGATATGGCGGAAACACTTCTCCCGAAAACGTAGATCGCAATCCAGAGCATCTGGTAAGCACTACCTTTGCAGTGAGGGCCTTCTGCTTTCAAGGGCTTTGTGACAAAATCCCTTAAAAACACTGTGGGCTTAAGAGGAGAAAAAGAGGTTAGGGTCCAACACCCCCTCCCATTTCAAACCTTATCGTCCTTATCAAACCCCTATACCGTGCTTTGGAGAAAATCCGCAGCTTCGTATTCTGTACCCTCAACATGCAGAAGGACTGAGATCGCGCCTCTCCAAGGACAGCGATGTCTCTAAAGTCCTTCTAAGAACCCCCAGCTGTAAATCAACCCCTTCCCAATTACCGGGTCCCTGCGACAGTCCCCAGAAGATGAGTCGGGGCTTTCCAAAGGGAGCGAAGGACAATCCCTTTCACAGCCTTCCCCCAACAGTCCTTCAAACGCAAGAAACTCCACACACGGGCGCGAAGGCCGGAGGTGGGCAGCATGCAGGGGCCCACACTCACCATGACTGGGAACTGCGCGGACACTTTTCTGCACCTGCAAAATGAGCTTCAGGGAGTCCGGTCACCTCTATCGCGGAACCGACTCGGAAAAGGCGAGTGGTGTTAGAAAGAAAAGGCTCGGCTCCCGAGCGCGGAGCCCTGTGGGAACTGTAGTTTAAGCAGCCCTGATTCTGGCGCAATCTTCAATGGATTTCCTTCGAGTGTTGAACTACACTTCCCGAGGTCAGAGGGTCTTCTCACGCCCTGCTCCTTGCGCTCTCCGCCGATTGCAAAGTAGTTCCCGAGGGCGGGCCGCTGTGATTGGAGGACGGCGACGAGCGGAGGATTTGGGCTCGGGAGGAGAGGACCTGCCGGATGGCTCCCAGCAATTGGCGAGAGCAGAGGCGCGTGTAACTCGAGGGTGGAGAGACAGAGCCCTTAGCTCCAGCGCTCTCCCGTAAGCTGCTAAGACTTTATCCTCCCCTCAAGGGTAAACGTGGGAAGTAAAGAGACCTTCCGCTGCGTAAAGCCGGTTCGACCCGGAAACAAAATCTTTTTAAAAACTATTCACAGTCTGCGGGGGCGGGAGGAATTGAAGTGTAGAGAAGACTGGACGGCTTCGCAGGTTGCTAAGCGACGAGGTGGGAGAACACGCGCACGCACGGGCCGCTGAGGAGTACCTGAGGGATCCGTGGCGCTGCAGCTCCGACACCTAGGCGACCGAGCGAACGCGCAGCGTCCTCACGGGTCCTTCTTCACCGCCCCGGTAGTGTCCAGTGACGCGGTAAGGGGTTTGCAGGGACGCCCCCTCAGAGGCGGCCGGGAGCCGCACATCTTCCCCACTCCGGAGGCAGGTGAGTCACCGCCCGAGGCTAGGGTCTTTTGACCTTAGGGTCCGGTGTGCGGTTGTGCGCCGTCCCGCGTTGCCTTTATCGACCCAGGTGCTGATCTGCGCGGATGCCCGCGAGCTCGCCGGTCCCTCTCTGCGCTCATAGTGTTCGGGCAACAGTGTTCTGGATGGCGTAGTGCCCTGAAGTTCACGCCACCTCCCCGCAGTAAGATACAGCTTTTTTCAAGTTAAGTGAAAAATATTGAGCTCCAGCTTTGTGGGAAATGAGCCCCTCCCTTCCTAGAGTTCACAGTCTAACTTTTTCTCTAAGTCTTCCGTGAATGTTGACACTTTTGTCCGTTCTTTTTTGGAAACTGGGTGCTTTTTAAACCATCTTGACCTTTAAATTATGCCAAACCTGCATTTCTAAGGAAAGCGTAGCAGCTGAATGTATTTGCAGTCAGTCAGAATGTATTCGCAGTCATTTGGGTATTTCAGTCAGCCTCAGCTGGTAAAATAACTTAACGAGGTTTTCGTTTAAAATTAGTACTGCCAGGAAAATTGTGCTCTCTGAAACCTTGTTTCATGTGGATATTAAGAGGAAGATGTGATGATCTGGAATAGCATATGTGTAATGAAATGAAAGAAATATCTATATTAAAAAACATTGGTGTAACTTCTGGTTACACTGGTAATTGAATGCCAAGTGGTATCTTTCCGTTTTTCTCTTCAGTTTTGGAGGGTTTGCTATTGTGTGAAAGAAATAGAACCTTACTTTCCAACTTGATCTATCAGTAGCATTTATCATAGCTTAATGACTCTCTCCTCCTTGAATAACTATTCACGTGGCTCTCAGACAGCATATTTCCTGGTTTTCCTGTATGTCACTGGTTGCCCCTTCTCAGTGTTCTTTGCAAGTTCTTTTTCACCTCTGACCTCTTAACCTTGGAGTGCCTGTATTCTGTCTACACTTAATCCCTTAGTGATCTAATTCATGAGTTGCATAGTTTCAAAATGCCACTTCTATGTCAAAAACTCCCAAATTTGTGTCTCATCCTGAATTCCAAACACCTGTGTCTCACTACTTTCTCGTTATTTCTCTTTAGAAAACTTGAGTTTCTAATATGCATCGTTTCCACTATTTTACAGTGTTTTCTACTGAGCAATTGTATGTAGAAGTAAAACACCACACCCGTTGGTACAGATAATATGACCTGTAATTTCTCCAGTTCTAAGATGTTCATTATGGATGGTGGGATTATGAGATTTCAGATGGTAGAGTAGTGAAGAGTATGGATTGGTTAGATGAAGACTGGTGTGATAAATTGGCCAGGAGGACATAGAGTAAGGATTTTAGGATATGACATTCTGCTAGGCTCTGGGGATTCAGAAATTAATAATACACAACTGCTGCCTTTTTAGAGCCCCAGTTTAGCCGGGAACACAGATATGTAAACCCATAATGACAACATGGTGTGACCTGGTTAGTAATAGTTAGGTAACAAGTAAGTAACTCTGGGCTGCCACAGTTTCACAAAGGAGGTGCTGTCTGAATGAGGACAAATGGATGTTTCTGCCAGGCAGCTAGGGTGGTAGGAGGTAGAACCACTTTGCAGTGTTGCAGGTCGTGTTTTGGGTTGACATTCAACAATTTGCAAACATATATGTGTTAAGTCCCTGATTTTTTTAAAACTAAGGCTTTGGAATTGCATTGTCATGTGGCTATTACATTTAAATTAATAAAAATTAAATAAAATTAGCGCACAAGCATTCCTTTTTCTCTATATCCTCAACAACACTTGTTATTTGTTGTCTTCTTGATAACAGCCATTCGTACAGGTGTGAGGTGGTGGTGTCTCCTTGTGATTTTGATTTGCATTTCCTTGATGATAGTGATATTGAGCATCTTTTAGTGTGTCTTTTGGCCATCTGTACATCTTCTTTGGAAAAATTTCAATTTAGGTCCTCTGTCCATTTTGTAATTGAGTTGTTTGGGTTTGTTTGTTTTTTTGATGTTGAGTTATATGAGTTCTTTATATACTTTGGATATTAACCCCTTATTGGATATATTGTTTGCAAATATATTCTCCATTTAGTAAGCTTCCTTTTTGTGTTGTTGATGGTTTCCTTTGCTGTGCAAAAGCTTTTTAGTTGATGTAGTCTCATTTGTTTGTTTTTGCTTCCCTTGTGTGAGGAGGCTTAACCAAAAAATATTGCTAAGCACTGTTGGTGAGATTGTAAATTGGTGCAGCCACTATGGAAAACAGTATGGAGTTTCTTTAAAAAATTAAAAATAGAACTGCCATATGATCTAGCAATTTCACTTATGGGCATTTACCCAAAGAAAACAGAAAAACCAATTCAAAAAGATATATGCCCTACAATGTTCATTGCAGCATTATTTACAATAGCCAAGACATAAAAGCAACCTAAATATCCACTGATAGACTAATGGGTAAGGAAGATGTGGTATATGAATATTATTCAGACAAAAAAAAAAGAGAAATCTTGCCATTTTTGTAAACCTGGATAGATCTAGAGAGTATTATGCTAAGTGCAGTAAGTCAGAGAAAGACAAATACCACATGCTCTCAATTATATATAGAATGTAAAAAGCAAAACAAATGAAACGAAACAGACTTATAGATAACAGAGAACAAACAGGTGGTTGCCAGAAGGGAAGGGATAGAGGAGTGGATGAAATAGGTGTAGGGGATTAAGATGTACAGACCTACAGTTATGTAATAAATAAGCCATGGGGATGTAATATACAGCATTAGGAATATGGTCAATAATATTGTAATACCTTTGTATGGAGACACATGGTTAACTAGACTCATTATGATGATCACTTCATAATGTATGCAAATATCAAATCACTTTATAGTATACCTGAAAATAACATACGTCAACTCTGTGTCAATAAAAATTAATTTAAAAATACAATTTCTTAGTCACACTGGCTACATTTCAAGTGCTCAATAGCCACATGTGATAGACTAGCAAACATTTTCATTATCACAGAAAGTTATGTTGCATGGCTGCCAGAACTTAGTGGAAGCAAGGCATCATCTAGAGTAGGAGCAGCTGCAGCATATCTTTGTGGAGGCATTTCTTTTGCCCCTGGGTACCTTATTGAGTGCATTGCATCATCTAGAGCAGGAGCAGCTGCGGCATGTCTTTGTGGAGGCATTTCTTTTGCCCATGGGTACCCTATGGAGTGCATTGCTGTCTGTGATACTGACTACACAGGAAGAGTCCTGTGCGAGGCAAGAAAGAAACGCAATTCTTGTCTTAACCATTGCTGATTTATTCTGGAAGAACTCACATTAACAGTTTTGGTGTGCAAAGTTTACAAACAATGCATTGTCCTAGATCTTGAATGAAACTTAGCATCCGCAGCACTGCATCCTCAGGAGGGCATAGGAAAGGAAAGCATAGTCATTGCCTGAGTGACACTGGACAACATTTGTCTTCTGCTCTCTACTGTTCTGGAAAACCTGTGTCCCGCCACATTCTAAATAGGTAGAAGAGCATGTGCCACTTGTTGAAGCTTGAAATAGAATGGTAGGTTCAGACCCTACCAATAATGGGGGTTAGGAGAGAAAGGAGCTCAGTTGGGGTGTCTATATATTTTAATGTGTGCAACAGGTCCATATTCATATGTGCTTTTTATGAATCATCATAATATATGTTTTATTTGGATATATGTGCTCTCTCTGATGTTATCTCTATTATGAGTTCTTAAATGTCTAGCTGCTTTTATACTTTATAATATTTTCAGTTTGGATTAAACAAAAATGCTTTTTGTAAGTCAAAATTTATGATTTTTGTCATTCCTAAGGAAGGACAGAGAGAGTTGTCACTGGAGAATAGCCTAAGGGTGCTTTAAATGTATTGGTGGGTGGAGAAAATAATGGGTATTAATTTTATTATTTGGTCAATTCACTACTCAGCTAACAAAGAATATTACCAACCTCTTCCCGGAGATAACGTGTTGACACACACATACTCATTCTTGTGTGTGTAGGTGTATTTTGTGATTATAAAAAATCACGAGTTATTAAATAATAATAAATCAATTAATGTTTTCTCTTATCCCCTACTAACTAGAGATTATGAAAACTTGTCTCATGTCACTGCTAATGGCTTTACATGTAAAAAATACTGCTATATAAGCACAAACATACCTATATTTTCAACTAAATGTGTCCCAAGACAGATATAATTATGCCCACTGTTTAAAAAAATTAAGATATATGAAAAGACTCTGAAATGGATCGATTTATGATTAATAAGAGGTGGGGAAGAATGGGTAAGAGCTAGACTTTGGATAGTAAGTAGAAGTATGGGGTAGGGACAGGAGAGTAGGGGAAATAAAAGCAATTGAGTATGAAGAACTAACACCTTGAAATGAAGGTTAAATGGGAGGAAAAAAAAATCTCAGCAAACATTCATTTGCGTTATACACCTTTACTTTAGCCAGCTTACTTGCTGTTGCTCAAATATGTCCTTCAGTATTCTGCTGCCATTTTCGCTGTGTGCTTTTTCTCACCTGGAATCTCAGCCTTCATTTATGCCTGTCAAAATCCATTCCACCAGGCTCTCTCCAAATGCTTTGGCCTATATGAAGCCTTTCTTACCCGCCCTCCACTTTTAAAAACTATTACAAAAAATTACAAACATATGGGCTTCCCTGGTGGCGCAGTGGTTGAGAGTCCGCCTGCCGATGCAGGGGACGTGAGTTCGTGCCCCGGTCCGGGAGGATCCCACATGCCGCAGAGCGGCTGGGCCCGTGAGCCATGGCCGCTGGGCCTGCGCATCCGGAGCCTGTGCTCCGCAACGGGAGAGGCCACAACAATGAGAGGCCCGCATACCGCAAAAAAAAAAAAAAAAATTACAAACATAAACGAAATGAAGGGACAGTATAATTTTGTCAGTCCATCATCCAGCTTCAACAATTATTAACATTTTGCCAATCTTTTAACATATATCTCCCTGTTTCCTCCCTCCCCCAACATTGTCAAACATACAGAAAAGCTGTACAGTGAATATCCTTGAGAGTAGTCTGAGTTCAGTCAGGAGAGACAACTGTACAGGTTATTTGAAAATTTAATATGATGAATTGTTAACTAGAACAAGGAGGGGTGGTTAACTGTTAGAAGAGGTAAAAGAGCTCTGCGTCTAAGGGTCCCAGAAGTAACAGTTGTGAAAGAGCAGCACCTACTATTGATACGAGGATGAGGAAGAAAGACTGGGAGAGGGCCCTCCTTCCCAAAGCTTGGATGCAGGCCTCTTCCAAAAGGGCATACCTACCATGGCCACAGGGCCTGAGGCCACAGCTGGACCTTTCTCCTCATCAGTGCTCTTGGGCCTTCACACTAATTAATAATAATAATAGAGAACTGGAATCCAGAAGGGAAGTGTTTCTCTGCTGCTGTAGTGACCTGATAGGGCCCTCTCTAAAGCTGGCGAAGGAGAAGTGTTTAGAGGGTCTAGTTCCACTGTCATAAAGCAGGGCAAATAAAGGTAGATTTAATGCTGAGAGATAGTAAATTGATAACTGGCATACCTATATAGTACCTAGCGCCTAATTTCTATAATTGTTAAACATTTTGCTTTATTTACTTTATCGTGTATCTGCACACCTATCGATCCACATGAATTCTTTTTTGATTCTTCAGCCTGATCAATCTTTGTTTTTTTTTTAAAGATGGATTTTTAAAAAAATTGTTACATTTATTTATTTATGTCTGCGTTGGGTCTTCGTTGCTGTGCGCGGGCTTTCTCTAGTTGCAGTGAGCGGGGGCTACTCTTCGTTTCGGTTCGTGGGCTTCTCATTACGATGGCTTCTCTTTGTTGCAGAGCATGGGCTCTAGGCGCGCAGGCTCAGTAGTTATGGCGCATGGGCTTAGTTGCCCCGTGGCATGTGGGATCTTCCTGGACCAGGGCTCGAACCTGTGTCTCCTGAATTGGCAGGCGGATTCTTAACCACTGCGCCACCAGGGATTTCCCCGCTCTTTGTTTTAAATTTTGAATTTAAAAGTTACCTACAAAACTAATCTGTGGTGGAAAAAAAAAAATCACTAACAGTGGTTCCTTCTAGAGCAGCGGTCCCCAATCTTTTTGGCACCAGGGACCGGTTTCGTGGAAGACAATTTTTCCACGGACGGGGGTGGGCATAGTATGGTTCACGTGGTAATGCGAGTGATGGGAGAGGCAGATGAAGCTTCGCTTGCTTGCCTGCTGCTCACCTCCTGCTGTGTGGCCCAGTTCCTAACAGACTGCGGACCAGTACCGGTCCTCGGCCTGGGGGTTGGGGAGCCGTGCTCCAGAGGTGGGAGTTGGGGTGGGGATTGACTGGGAATGAGCATGAAAGAACTTTTTGGCTGACAGTAATGGTGTATATCTTGATAGGAGTTTGCATTACAGAGGTATAAGCTTTTGTAAAAATCTGCAAATGATAATAAGATTTGTTCATTTCATATTTGTGAATTTTTTCTAAAAACATCTCTAAAAATTATTAAAATCTAGTTAATGATAGTATTTAGGGGTGAAACATACTTATGCCTGTAACTTTCTTTGAAATGCATTAAAAATATAAGATGGGGCTTCCCTGGTGGCGCAGTGGTTGAGAGTCTGCCTGCCAATGCAGGGGACATGGGTTCATGCCCCAGTCCAGGAGGATCCCACATGCCGCAGAGCGGCTGGGCCCGTGAGCCATGGCCACTGGGCCTGCGCGTCCGGAGCCTGTGCTCTGCAACGGGAGAGGCCACAGCAGTGAGAGGCCCGCATACTGCAAAAAAAAAAAAAAATAAAAAATAAATAAATAAATAAAAATATAAGATGGATTAATGATGTATAGAAGGATGAATAGTCCATAAAAATCAAAATATAGATAAAGCAAATATAATAATGTGAGAAAATACCGTATAGTAAAATGTTAATTGTAGAATTTTTGTGGTGTTCACTGTACATTACTTTCAACTTTTCTGTATCAGTTATTAGACTGAAATTTCCTTGAGTTCAGAGACTCTGTCTTATACATCTGTAAATGCCTCATGGAACACAACATATCTTCCTCACAATGGGAGCGAGCAGAATGCCTTTAAAATTGCCATTGTGGAGTTAGAAGACTAATCTTGGCTTAATGAACCTAAGCAATTTCAAACTTTTCTAGCTAAACAGAAATTTTGTAAATGCAAATTATATTGGAAAATGATTGGAAGAAGTTGTGAAATACTGAACATATCAGAAATTTCCCAGATGTAATTTGACACTTTAATAAAAATTTATATATTATCAATTTTTTGGTAAATAGCTTATTATTAACTTGTTTATCAAATCATTTAGCAAAATTATCAGGCTTAAGCTGTAGATAGAATTAAGAACAGTTTAGATTATAAAATATATATTTAAAATTATCTTTTGTTCCAATATGATATATTTATAGTCTAGTATGCTTGGTTTGCCTGGGGAATATGGTTGGCTCCATCTAAATGGAACAAATGAGAACTGTAGATGGAGGCCCAGAGAATGGGCATATATTACTCTTATTGGTTTTATAACCTTTCTGCAGGCCTTAGAATTTATGTTGCAAAGTGTTCATTGTAAAGATAGGAAGTTGCAGACAGTCCCCAAAAGTTGGGATTGACTGGGTAAGGATGGCCCTCTACAGCATTGCTTCTAAATCTAAGGCCTTTGCTTCTTTTTAGTTGAACATTTCAGTGCCTTAGTTCCCAAGTCTAGTTTTGTAATACGCACCCATATTTGATCAAGTTTAATTTTTTTTTTTTTTTTTTGTGGTACGCGGGCCTCTCACTGTTGTGGCCTCTCCTGCTGCGGAGCACAGGCTCCGGACGCACAGGCTCAGTGGCCATGGCTCACGGGCCCAGCCGCTCCGCGGCATGTGGGATCTTCCCGGACCGGGGCACGAACCCGTGTCTCCTGCATCGGCAGGTGGACTCTCAACCACTGTGCCACCAGGGAAGCCCGATCAAGTTTAATTTGAAAGAATTGTGGCACATAAAGAATTTAGTTACTTATATGTTCAATTTAATATATAGCCCCTGGAAATGAATCAAGTTTTCATGACTTACAGCTGGGATTTGTCATGTGATGTCTTCCTTGGTCTGTCTAGTTCATATAAGAAGGACTCAAAATTAAGGGAAGTGTTATTTTTCTAGGCCCTCATAAATTTAATCATATTGTTTTACATTTAACTGAAAGCATATATATGTATGCATATACATATATGTAGTGAACATTCATAATATTACATACATAATTTAATCCTGAGGTAAAATGAGTAGATATTATCCTCATTTTACAGTTTAGGAAACTCAGTTTCAAAGGTTGTGACTTGTCTGAGGTCTTCTTGCCATGTTTAGAAAACTAAGATCTTACTAATATTAAAAAAAAACCCTACATATTCTGTCACCTATTTAAAAATTAACATCTAAAATATATCATGTTTACACAGTTGTAAAGGTTGTAATTTCCAATGTATTATAAATATTGAATTTTTAACCAGAACTGTTATATCATTCTTCAAAAAATATACAGTGTAATCTAAATATTCATCTGCCATCATCTATTTAAAAAATAGGTAGCGCTCTCTTTGACAGTCAAAAGTTGAGGTTTCTATTCATCCTTAATGTCAAATTCCAGTACACTCTCCTGACATAATTTTATCTTACTTTATTATATTTTAATGCTAAAATGTCTTCTCATGATCCCAGGGTCATCATACTTCTTTATCAAAAATATAAATATAAATTGAAACTAATTTTTTGTTTTTTTTTTCAATCTGCCACTTATGGCTTTAAGTGTAATAAACTTTATCATTACAATTCTTTTTTTTTTTTTTTTTTTTTGCCGTACGCGGGCCTCTCACTGTTGTGGCCTCTCCTGCTGTGGAGCACAGGCTCCGGACGCGCAGGCTCAGCGGCCATGGCTCACGGGCCTAGCCGCTCCGTGGCATGTGGGATCTTCCCGGACCGGGGCACAAACCCATGTCCCCTGCATTGGCAGGCGGACTCTCAACCACTGCGCCACCAGGGAAGCCCATTACGATTGTTAGTAGCATATAATTTATCAAAACAAATGTTATAAATTTTAGATAATTATTAAATATTAAAAGTAAAATTTTAATGGAAATGTATCTGTTAATGGCGGGACTTTTCTGCTCTGATTAGTTTATATATATGTGGATGAGTATTAGAATGAGACTGGATTGAGTTTCAAATTTATTTGTATTTTCCAGAGTTATAGATGTATGTGCTTAGAAACCATATTCACGTAAATAAGAAGGTGGGAGTTCTTTGGACTCCTTGCGTGTCATTTGCAAAACAAAATCACATGGTAGCCTATTATCAGAACTTGTTTTCAATGATGTGTTAACTGGTTAACTCATTCAGGCTGTTATTCAATTTGGCTGAAAGCAAACAATTGAAAACCACCTGACTTGCAAAAGGATTTACTACCTGTTAGTCTTTTAAAGCTTTATTAAGATTTTGCCTCTCTCATTTAGAGTTACCTTAATTAATTCAATATGTTCTGAAAGTGTTAGGAAAAATTGAAATATTATTTCAGTAACCCCTTCCCAAAACAATATTTTAAATCAAATGCTTTTATCTTTTCACCTGCTTTAAATATGTTTTTGTCAACATCTTGAGGTGGCTTATTTGCTGATTCAATTTTCAGTTTTGGATAAAATACTGCCATATAACCTAATTGTGAAACCAGTCAGCCAAATAAGGTTGACTTAGTTTTCAGAAAAAGTATGACTTCATTTTTAAATTAAATTAATGCAGTAACATTTGATTTTTAGGAATATTATTAAAAAAACTTAGAAATAAATTATGGAATGCATTTGAAAGAGGTTACTAAAACAAAGTCAAGATTAAAATGATGCAGTGATAATAAAATATAAATGTTTAAAATATCATGAAAATCATGATAATGCTATTTCTCATTGCTTCATTTATAATGAAGTGATATAAAGTGGGCTTAAAACGATAAGTGATTTATGAAGTAAGGAGTATGATAAAAGGAATGGTATTCCTTCAGTAAACTTCTTACAGTTCACAAACTTTTCCTATGTATTTAATGAAGGAAGAAAGTGATTTGCTAAAAGTGAGTTGGCACAGATGTAGAGAACAAACCTATGGACACTAAGGGGGGAAAGTGTGGGGGGGATGGGTGGTGGTGGTGGTGGAGTGAATTGGGAGATTGGGATTGACATATATACATCAATATGTATAAAATTGATAACTAATAACCTGCTGTATAAAAAAATAAAATAAAATCAAAAAAGTGAGTTGGTATGGTAAATAGCAGATAATTTTACATTTGTTAATAGAAAGTAGAAAATAACATTTTCTGAGATCTAGCTTGACCATAATTGGAATAAATTATTTCATTATGCAGTTTGCTGAAAAAAAGTGTGGCTTGCATTAAATTCCTTACTAAACATTGGGCATAGAGTGCCTGGATGGATCTAATGGGATAGCACACAGCATGCCCCCTCTGGCTCTCCCCGTTTCCTCCCTCTCTTTCTGAGGAGCAAAACAACATCTCCTTTTCTCATATAGAGTAAGTGCATTGTTCCCAAAATCTGATTTCTCGGAGTCTTACCTTTCACCTTGAACACTTATTTAAAATTTCTGTGATTCTACTAAATGAATTCTTCTCACTGCTAAGAGAAAAAGGTTTTTCCCTGTTGTTGTTCTTAAAATCTCATGATTTCTGTCCTTGATTTATAGAGAATTTTAGAAGGAAGAGCTTTCAAAACCAGAATTCTCACTGCAGCCTTATAGCAGGATAGGACATTCCCATAGTCCAGGAAGGCTACAAACATGCCCCCGTCCCCACTCCCAGATGCACACAATCAAAGTTGCCTGTTTGGTATTTCACAGGCCTTGTTCTCTTTAGAGTGAATTCCCCCTTGTTAATCAGATGAAGGAATGCATCGGTACTGATTAGTTTATAAGCTACATTTCACAGGTAATATAATACGTTGGAAGAGAGGATTTTTGGTCAGGTGGGAGTATCAGCACGTTTCCAGTTATACTAATAATAAGGTTGTCTGTCTTCTCTGCCTTCTTGGAGAAGCATCTCTGGTAATAACTAATGTCTAGTGGCACAATTTGTCATTGCAATTTCATTGTCAGTTTGAATCTCCAGGTGGTTTCTGAATTTGTTGTAAACATTCATTTTGTTAAGGCAACAAACAATAGAGCATTGAACTGTTATGCTAGATTTGGAGATGTTCTTAACATTTTTTCCCCAGCTCAACATTTTTAAGGTAATGTTTAATTCAAATTTCAGAAAATACTTGAAGTACCATTCTAGCAACTTCCAACAGAGCTATTAAAGGAGCGTTCAGTTTCAAATCCCTAAAATTGTTTGTTTGTTTGTTTTTTGCGGTAGGCGGGCCTCTCACTGTTGTGGCCTCTCCCCTTGCAGAGCACAGGCTCCGGACGCGCAGGCTCAGCAGCCATGGCTCACGGGCCTAGCCGCTCTGCGGCATGTGGGATCTTCCCAGACCAGGGCACGAACCCGTGTCCCCTGCATCGGCAGGCGGACTCTCAACCACTGCGCCACCAGGGAAGCCCTCAAATCCCTAAAATTGAATGTTGGCTCTTTACACTGCTGGTGTTTTGGAGCTTACAAGATTTTATACTTTTACAGTATGAAATTATTTAACCTCCTGTTAATTTTATCTATAGTGTATATAAAATTGGTATGCATCTAGTTAAAAATCATTCATTTTGATGTTTTCTTTAATGAAATACAATTAAGCTTTAAGGCTTTTTTATGTAATGGTTTTATAATCTGATTCCCTTTCATTGAAACTAGCAAAGTAATATTTGGAGAGTAATCTGATGTGCCCTTACTGTTGGTTTAGGTATCTGCTCATTTAGAAATATGTGCGTTACATAGCATCCATGTAATTAATAAACAGCATGTTAGATAATAGTGTGATTAAAAACAGCATCAGCTAAGAAGCAAGGTTAAGACATGAAATAAGTCAGAGACCAAATTATTACAAACTTTTTTTTTTTTTTTACTGTGGTAAGGTACACATAAAATAAAATTTACTATCTTAACCATTTTTAAGTGCACAGTTCAGTGGTATCAAATATCATCATATTGTTGTGCAGTCATCACCATCATCCCCATAACAATTTTCATCTTGTAAAACTGAAACTCTATACCTATTAAATAACTCAACATTCTCCCTTCCCCCCAGTCCCTGGCAACCACCATTACAATTTCTGTCTTTATGATTTTGACTACTGTAAATACCTCATGTAAGTGGAATCATACAGTATTTGTCTTTTTGAGACTGGTTTATTTCATTCAGCATAATGTCCTCAAGTTTCAACCATGTTGTAAGATATTGCAGAATTAACGTTTTTAAGGCAGAATAATATTCCATTGTATGTATATGCCATATGCCACATTTTGCTTATGCATTCATCAGTATATGGACACTTGGCTTACTTCCCAGTTTCAGCTGTTGCAAATAATGCTGCTATGAACATGGGTGTACAGATATCCCTTTGAGACCCAGCTTTCAAGTCTTTTAGGTATATACCCAGAACTGGTGTTCCTGGATCATATGGTAACTCTATTTTTAATTTTTTGAACTGCCATATTGCTTTCCGTTAACAGCTGCACCATTTTTACATTCCCACCAACGTTGCGCATGGTTCCGATTTTTTAATATCCTTGCCAACACTTGTTATTTTCTGTTATTATTTATTTTGTAGTAGCCATTCTAATGGGTATGGAGTGGTATCTCCTTGTAGTTTTGATTAGCATTTCCTGAATGATTAGTGATTTGAACATCTTTTCATGTGCTTGTTGGCCACATATATCTTCTTTAGAGAAATATCTACTAAAGTCCTTTGCCCATTTTTGAATCCGGTGGTTTGTTTTTTTGATGTTGAGTTCTAGAAGTTCTCTGTATATTCTGTATCTTAATCCCTTACCGGATATATGATTTGAGAATATTTTCTCCAATGGTGTGAGTTGCCTTTTTACTCAGTGGATCTCTGGATAGTGAGCCTTTTTGTTTTTTTACGGAGTAGTTTTTTTTTTTTTTTTTGCGTTACGCGGGGCTCTCACTGCTGTGGCCTCTCCCGTTGCGGAGCACAGGCTCCAGACGCGCAGGCTCAGCGGCCATGGCTCACGGGCCCAGCCGCTCCGCAGCATGTGGGATCTTCCCGGCCGGGGCACGAACGCGTGTCCCCTACATCGGCAGGCGGACTCTCAACCACTGCGCCACCAGGGAAGCCCTAAGGAGTAGCGTTTTAAATAACTGTTTCAGATAATTGTGTTTCAGATAATATTAATCTTTGATACTAGATCAAAGCTACACTAGTGGTAGTTTCTCAAAGGTTATTTGCAAAATGTAACCTGAAACAATATCATTGAATATTTCCTATTCTGTTACATTAAAATCCATAGGCCTATCCTGCACGTTGAGAGGATCTTGTATTAATGCATGACTTTTTAAGTAATGCATTGTTTTACTAAGGATAGTGTCCTTTGATGCACAAGATTTTAAAATTTCATGAAATTCAATTTGTCTATTTTTTCTTTTGTTACCTGTGCCATTGGTGTCATATCCAAGAAATCATTGCCAAATCCAATGTCAGGAAGCTTTTGTCCTACGTTTTTTCTAAGAGTTTTATTGTTTTGGGTCTTAGATTTACGTCCTTGATCCATTTGGAGTTTTTATATATGGTTTTATGTAAGGGTCCAATTTCATTCTTCTGCACGTGGATATCATGTTTTCCCAGCACCGCTTGTTGAAAAGACTGTCCTTTTTTCCACTGAATGGTCTTGGCACACTTGTCAAAAATTTGACCATATATGTGAGGATTTATTTCTGGGATTTGTATTCTATTCCATTGGTCTGTTTAGCTGTCTTTATGCCAGTATTGCACTGTTTGAATTACTCTACTTTTGTAATAAGTTTTGATATTAAGAACTGTGAGCCCTCCAGTTTTGTTCTTTTCTTTTTTTTCAATTATTTTGGCTATTTGGGGTCCCTAGAGATTCCATTTAAATTTTTTTCAAACTTTTTATTTTATTATTTTTTTAAATTAATTTAATTTATTTATCCATTTATTGGCTGCGTTGGGCCTTCATTGCTGTGCGTGGGCTTTCTCTAGTTGTGACGAGTGGGGGCTACTCTTTGTTATGGTGTGCAGGCTTCTCATTGCCGTAGCTTCTCTTGTTGCGAGCATGGGCTCTAGAGCGCAGGCTCAGTAGTTGTGGCGCCTGGGCTTAATTGCTCTGCAGCATGTGGGATCTTCCTGGACCAGGGATCAAACCTGTGTCTCCTGCACTGGTAGACGGATTTTTAACCATTGCACCACCAGGAAGTCCCTCCATTTAAATTTTAAGATGAGTTTTTCTATTTCTGCAATATATGTTGTTGGGATTTTGACAGGGATTGTGTTGAATCTGTAGATTGCTTTGGGTAGTATTGACATTTTAACTATATTAAATCTTCCAATCCATGACCATGAGATGTGTTTCCATTTATCTGTCTTCTTTCATTGAACATGTCTTTCACTTTCTTGGTTAATTCCTAAGCATTTTATTCTTTTTGATGCTATTGTAAATGGAAATGATTTTGTAATTTCCTTTTCAGATTCTTCAATTTTGATGTGTAGAAGCACAACTAATTTTTGTCTGTTGACTTCGTATCCTGCTACTTTGCTGAATTCATTTATTAGTTCTGACAGTTTTCTTTTGTGGAGTCTTCAGGGTTTTCTCCATATAAGATCATATTTGCAAACAGATCATCTTATTTCTTCGTTTCCAATTTGGATACCTTTTATTTCTTTTTCATACCTAATTGCTCTGGCTAGAACTTCTTCTGCCTTCCTGCTCAGGTCTGCCTTTGAATCCACCTAGTGAATTTTTCCTTGCTGTTATTGTACTTTTCAGCATCATAACTTCTTTTTGGTTTATTTTAGGTTGTCTGTCTCTTTATTGATATTTCCATTTTGTTCGCACATTGTTTTCTTGTCTTTGTCTACATTTTTGTTCTTTGAACATGTTTAAGACAGTTGTTTTAAAGTCGTCTAGTATATCTACAATTACATCTTTCAGGGATGGTTTCTCTTGATTTATCTTTTTTTGCTTTGAATGGGCCATACTTTCCTCTTTCTTTGTATGCCTTGTGACTTTTCGTTGAACACTGGACATTTGAATCTAATAATGTGGTAACTCTGGAAATCAGATTGTCTGCATTCCGCAGGATTTGCTATTTTTTGCTGTAGTTTTTATATTTTGATTGTTGTAGGCTGTCTGTGCTGAAGATCAGACTGAGGTATAAACTTAATGTCTGTTCAGATCTTTTCTGTGCCTTTCTCTTAGCATGTGTGGTCACTTTCTAATTTTTCTTGTATATCAGCAGTTTGTGAATGTCCTAGTCTTTAATGTCTGGCTCCCAAAAGAGGAAACAGGAAAAAATGAAGAGGGGTGAAAAAGGGTGCTGCCCCATTAAATCTTTGGGAAGTCACTTTAGCCAGACGGGGGGCTTGCATCAGTGAGGGGACGTGCAACAACAATGGCTGCCCACTTCTTTGTGATCAGAAGCAGAGGACAGAGTTCTTATATTCCACCTAGCCCCCACAAGCTGTGTGTAAGCAGCTCTAGGAACATGTAAATAGCTGCCTGCTATGTGGCTGGGGGATGGGTAACTGCACTAAGAGTTGAAATTGACCAAAATTAACTGATATTTGCATGTTCAAATTTTTCCGTGGAAGTTGCAAGCCTTCAGCTGACTCCAGAGTTCCTTATATTAGACAGATTCTGCCAGTGTAATTGTTGTCCAGGTAGGGAGACAGATTCCTGGTGTTTCCTACTCTACCACCTTCACAGAATCCTTTTCATGTAAATATTTTAAATTGGAGGATTGTCCAGGGCTAAAGGGTTATCAGTTGACTTAGCTAGTAAAAAGAAAAGTTTGGGCTTGTACTCTTTTTTAAATGTAAGAATAATGTTACGTATCTTGGAAATTATTTGGTTGTTTTGGATGACATGGAAAACAGTTTTTTAAAGATTCTCAAATAACTTCTAAAATGAATACAGAGTAATTTAAGATGATTATTACATTTACTTCAGTGAGTCTTAAACATAGAATTTCTAAAGTCAGATTTAGTCCTGGAAGAAATTAAAGTGCTTGTAATTTACTTAAAATTAGTCATTGTGGTCACAATGAGTACTGCTTTATTACTATTTTCTTATTATTATTTATTTTATTTGGCTGAGCCACGTGCCATGCGGGATCTTAGCTCCTCGACCGGGGATCAAACCTGTGTCCCCTGCATTGAAAGTGCAGCGTCTTAACCACTGGACTGCCAGGGAAGTCCCACTATTTTATTATTTTATACATACACAATTTACACATATCCTGACATATTTAACTATAAAATATTTGGCTGGAATTTTCAGGAATGGTGAAGTACAGGATATTTTTACAGGATGAAAGTTGTAGTCATGTGAACTTCATGTTATCAAGTTGCCGAGAGTAGTCAAGAGGTAATAGAATGGACTGGGGTCAGTCATCTCCTCTTTCAGCTTCATGTATAAAAGATAAAATAATACCTATCAGGATTCTTTCTTTCTCCCTCCCTCCCTCCCTCCCTTCCTTTCTACTGCTGTCTATCTATCTGTTTTTTATTGAAGTGTAGTCAATTCACAGTGTTGTGTTAGTTTGTGGTGTACAGCAAAGTGATTCTTTTTCAGATTCTTTTCCATTATAGTTTCTTACAAGATATTGAACATAGTTCCTTGTGCTATACAGTAGGACATTATTGTTTATCTTTTATATATAGTTGTTTGCATTTGCTCATCCCAAACTCCTAATTTATCCCTTCTGCCCCCCCGCTTTGGTAACCATAAGTTTGCTTTTTCTACATCTGTGACTCTGTTTCTGTTTTGTAAATAAGTTCATTTGTATCATTTTTTAGATTCCACGTATAAGTGATATCATATGATATTTGTCTTTCTCTGACTTACTTAACCTTTGTATGATAAGGTCCATTCATGTTGCATGTGCTGCAAATGGCATTATTTCATTCTTTTTTATGGCTGAGTAATATTCCATTGTTTTTATATATACCACATCTTCTTTATTCATTCATCTGATGATGGACATTTAGCCTGTTTCCATGTCTTGCCTATTGTAAATAGTGCTGCTGTGAACACTGGGGTGAAAGTATCTTTTTGAATTAGAGTTTTCTCTGGGTAAATGCTTAGGGGTGGGATTGCAGGATCATATGGTAACTCTATTTTTAGTTTTTTAAGGAACCTCCATACTGTTCTCCATAGTGGTTGCACCTATTTACATTCCCACCAACAGTGTAGGAGGGTTCCCTTTTCTCCACACCCTCTTCAGCATTTATCATTTGTAGACTTTTTGATGATAGCCATTTTGACTGGTGTGAAGTGATACCTCTTTCTAGTTTTGGTTTGGATTTCTTTAATAATTAGCGATGGTGAGCATCTTTTCATGTGCCTGTTGGCTGTGAGCATTTTTCTTGTGCCTGTTGGCCATCTGTATGTCTTCTTTGGAGAAATGTCTATTTAGGTCTTCTGCCCAGTTTTTGATTGGGTTGTTTCTTTTTTTGGTACTTAGCTGTATGAGTTGTTTGAATAGTTTGGAAATTAAGCACTGTTGGTTGCATCATTTGCAAATATTTTCTCCCATTCTGTAGGTTTTCATTTTGTTTATGGTTTTCTTTGCTGGGCGACAGCTTGTAAGTTTGATTATTGTTTATTTTTTTATTTTTGCTTTTATTTCTATTGCCTTGAGAGAATGACCTTAAGAAATCGTTGCTACAATTTATCTCAAAGAATGTTTTGCCTATGTTCTCTTCTAGGAGTTTTATGGTGTCATGTCCTATAAGTCTTTAAGCCATTTTGAGTTTATTTTTGTGTATGTTGTGATAGTGTTCTAACTTCATTGGTTTACACGCGGCTGTCCAGCTTTCCCAGCACCACTTGCTGAAGAGACTGTTTTTTCTTCATTTTATATTCTTGCCTCTTTTGTTGAAGATTAATTGACTGTACGTGTGTGGGTTTATCTCTGGGCTCTCTATTCGGTTCCACTTACTATCAGGATTCTTTTTGATAATTACTTGTTTCCAGGAGTATGAACTACCTAACCTTGAGTTTTTTCTTTTAAGTAGAAGGAGTAGAATTTATTGGTTTTAACTCTACTACCTAGCTATATGACCCTGAACAAGTGTCTTGGTCTCTTTTGATTGATACAATGGGGTAATAACACAGCATGACCGTAAAGTCTGGAAACATAACAATTCCCCTCCTATAGATAACCATTTAAATTAGGAGGTGTACAAGAATGTTCATAAGCAGTGCTTCTAAGAACAAAACTCTAAACGTCTATGTGTCTATCAATAAGAGAATGAATGAATATGCTGAAAATGAATGGACCATAACAACACACACCAACATAACTGAGTAACAAAAATACAATATTGAGTGAAAAAAGTAAATCATAACACATACAGTATGATCCTAGTTTTATAAAATTTAAAAATGTGTAAAGACCCTATTATTTAGAGTTTCATACACATCTGGTAAAACCATAAAGAATAGGGGGATGATTAATTCCAAATTCAAGATAATAGTTGCCTGGGGCTGAGAGTAGGAGAGGATGCACTGGTGTCTTCACAGTATTGGTAATTGTCTGCTATTTCTTAAGATGTGTGTGGATGCATGAGTATTTGTTTCATTTATTCATTTTTATGTTTTATTATATGTTTGCTACATATTTAAAATATACATATACCTTTGATCACTATTGTTTGTATGACATTTAATAAAAAATATACATAGTGGCTTAGAGTTTTTATATGATTATGGAATAGCAATTTTGAAAAAGAATAGAAGTCTCTCACAAATCTTTTACCCATTTAGAGGAATTTTCATTTTTGCAAATCCCATTCAAGTTTTCTAGGTTAGGTTTAAATCTATCATCTGGCTGTTTGTTTTTGTTTGTCACATCTGTTCTTTGTTCCCTCTTTCCTCCTTTTCTTTTCTTTTTGATTATTTGAAGTTTTTTACAATTCCATTTTATCTCATTTGTTGTCCTTATTAGTAATAACAGTTATTTGTTGTTTTTGTGACTACTTTAAGACTTATAGCATACACCCTTTTCTCACATCTACCTTCAAATGATAGTATACCACTTCACCTATAGTATAAGAACTTTCAATAATTTACTTCCATTTCTCTCTTCCTATTGTGTTATGATTCTCATACATTTTACTTCTACAGAAGTTATAAGCTCCATACTACATTGTTATTATTTTTGTTTAAACAGCTAATTATTTTTTAAAGATTTAAATAGAAAAAATATCTAATATTTACTCATGTAGTTATCATTTCCAGTACTTTCATTTCATTGTGTAGATCTCCATTTCTAATATAGTGTGATTTTCCTCCTGCCTAAAGGATTTCCTTTTTAAAATATTTATATAGTATGGACTGTATCGTAACAAATTCTCTCAGCTTTGAATGTCTGAAAAAGCCTTTGATTTTGAAAGACATTTTCACTGGGTACAAAATTCTAGGTTGTCAGTTTTTTCTTTCAGTACTTTAAAGATGGTGGTCCCCTGTCTTTTCACTTACCTTGTTTCTGATGTCATCTGCCATCCTTGTCTTTTTTCCTTTGCTCTTAAGTGTCTGTTTTCCTCTTTATCACTCGGTTTGAGTAATTTGATTATGATATGCATTTGTGTAACTTTTTTCATGTTTCTTGTGCTTGGGTTCTTTGAGATTCTTGGGTCCATGGGTTTGTAATTTCAATGAATTTGGGAAAATTTTGGTCATTATTTCTTCAAATATTTTTTTCTGTCTACCTCTCATCCTGCCACTGTTTTGAAGACTTAAATTATCCATATAGTAAGCTGGTTGTTGTCCCACTACTCACTGATGCTCTGTTCATTTTTAAAATTCCCTTTTCTTTCTAGGTTTTATCTTATAAAGTTTTTATTGCTGTGTCATCAAGGTCACTAATCTTTTCTTTTGCAATGTCTAATCTGCTGTTAATTTCATCCATTGTATTTTCCATCTCACTTATTGTAGTTTTTATCTCTAGACGTTTGATATGAGTTTTTAAAGTGTCTTTCATGTCTACTAATTTTTGAACATATGGAATACATTAAAATAATTGTTTTAATGTTCTAGTCTCTTAATTATCTTTGTCAGAGCTGGGTTGGTTTTGATTGATTTTTTTTTCTCCTTACTATGGATCATATTTTTTGGTTTCTTTGTATGCCTGGTAATTGTTTATTGAATGCCAACTGCTGTGAATATTACCTTTTTGGATGTTGGGTATTTTTATTTTTCTATAAATAATTTTGATCTTTATTCTGGGGTGCAGTTAAGTTACTTGAAAATAGTTTGATCCTTTCAGGACTTGTTTTTAAGCATGTATACATTTTCCCCCATCCTGCACCATACTTAGTCTTTCCTAACACAGCTTCATATGACTAAAAACAGTCTGGTTTTTAGTTTCTACTTTTTATTTATTTATTGAATGATTGATTGATTGCCATGCTGTGTAGCATATGGGATCTTAGTTCCCTGACCAGGGATTGAACCCCTGGCCCCTGCAGTGGAAGCACAGAGTCTTAACCACTGGACCTCCAGGGAAGTCCTAGTTCCTACTTTTTTTTTTTTTTAGCAAAGGAGTTGCAAGTGATAGGTCCCCAGATTACCTATAACTTCTGTCCAGCTTGGCTACAAATTGTAGGTTCCTGGACCTCCTCTCCCTTGGATTCAGTTTTTTCTAGAACAGTTCACAGAACTCAGGGAAGCACCTATTTATGTGTACCAGTTTTATTATGTAATAAAGAATATGATACAGGACACAGATAGATAGCCAGGTAAAGAGATACATAGGGCAAGGTCTGGGAGGGTCCTGAGCGCATGAACTTGTCTCTGTGGAATTGGGGAGCATCACCCTCCGGGTACCTGGAGTGTTCACTAGCACAATCTGGAAGCTCTCCAAACCCCATAATATTGGGATTTTTATGGAGGCTTCATCTTGTAGGTATGATCAGTTATTAATTCCATTTCCAGCTCCTTTCCCTTCTCTATCCAATAGGGGGTGGGGATGAAAATTCCAAGCTTCTAATCATAGCTTGTTCTCTCTGGTAATGGGCCCTGATCCAGCAGCCAACCAGCAGTCTACTCAGGGTTGCCTCATTAGAGCAAAAGATGCTCCTATCACCCAGAAAATTCCAAGGGATTTCAGAGCCCTCTATCAGGAACTGGGGTCAGAGACCAAATATTCAAATAAAAAGTGCTCTTATCACTTAGGAAATTATAAGAGTTTTAGGAGCTTTGTTCTAAGAACTGGGGTCAAAGACTAAAATATGAGAATAGAATATTCTCCTAGCAACCCTATTTATGAGGGATTTAGGAGCCCTGTGTCAGGAACCGGGGCAGAGACCAGTATATAACCTGACTTCTTTATAAGTCTTTCAGCTTTTCTTCCTGCTCTTAACTGTCTGGTGTATCCATAGTTCCTGAGAGACAGAGACAGAGAGACACAGAGAGTTAGATTGGCCTGGGAGGTTATAACCGCCCCCCACCCCCCATAGTATGCTTATCAATCTCTAGACTATGTCAGGTGCCCATTCCCAGCCCAGTATGTGGGGTGGGGGGCAGTTGGAGAGGAATCATGATTTTAAAAACACATGTTATTCCTTTTCGTGGAGTATCCTTTGACTAGCTCCCCGTATAGTAGGGTTGGTGGAGATGGCAGTTTCCCTGAGTGGCTACTGTGGATAGTTGGCAATATATATCTGCATCCTGATTTCTTCATGCTGCCAGAATAGAGCCCTACTCTGTCTGTAGGCAGTGTAAGCTAAGTGATTCACTTTCTGAGCTCTTTTAGAATATTAATATTGTGATATTTATTTTAAATCATGATAATGATGAAAATTGATATAAAACTGGGACAAGGATTTTCAGTAATTTAATACCTTGTATTATTCACTAAAAATATTGTGAAACCATGACAATTAAGTCTCTTATTAATTTAGCCTGATTAAGAGATATAAATATAAGTCAGTGTATTTCCTTATATTTTTCTGTTCTTACGGCATCATCATTTAGTGTTTTCCTTAAAAGAGCTGTTCAACACTTCTGTGAATATCTGTGTAGACTGGACTGCAGTTAAAATTTTCCAGAAGCTAAAACTAGAATTCCCACAATGTACAGTTTGCCTTTGAAAATTTTCTGCATTGAGTATCACTTGTTCCTGTGTTCTTGTTATTTAATATGACTGAAATATTAATAACTGTTTAAAGTATAGTATTTCAGTTAATTCCATGTATAATTAAAAATTTAAATACATTAACATTTCACAACATAGTCTGTGATTGGGATTAGGACTGTTTGTGTTTGCTGTTCAAATACTCAGTATAATATTTGATATTTGGATAAAATGCTATTTTTCATATCATGTATATTTGTTGAAAATTGTAGAGAGGATATACTAGGGAGCTTGAAAAATTTGTATTTAACGTAAAATTATTTGTTTTCAGATTTTAAAAAGAACAGTGTTTGGGAATCTCACAGGCTTGTATGACTATTAGATTTTGCAGGTTTGCATCCTTTAATAATATGTTTCTTTTTCTGTCATAAAACATTTGATCTCTTGGTCATGATTGAAAATGGGATAAAGGGAGGGAAAAGTGAGATGAGATACCCTCTCAGTTCTTTTCTGGAGAATGTAAAACTATCCCATTTCCCTTAAACAGACTTTCCCAAATGATTAACTTTATTTCACAAGAGGAAATGCATCTTTATTTTAAAATACAATACTTTCCTTGTACATTATGTGAATTAAGTGTGTTGACATTTAAAAAGCTGTCTGACTGAACCAACTATTTGCAACAAGCCCAGGCCAGTCAGAACTACTTTGGGAAGGGCATATATAGACTTACTGAAGTTGAAACTACTGCAAGGCAAGATTATTCTAGAGACATGAAGTCTGGGTTTTGGCTTCAGGAAATATCACTTTGGGTATTACTCTCTAGGCAGGATTAAATATAAAAGTGAAATACCTATCTAAAATGAATTAAGTTTCATACTAAATAGAACTCATTGCCAGGGGATTTTTAAAAAGCATTTTGGTTACTATTACTTGAAATTACTTTAAGACTGTTTGAAACTGAGTTGTGATATACCTTAGAGTGAAGGCTTTAAAAGAACATGGCCTTTTCTGGCTGTGAAAATCTGATTTTATTACTACTGTAAGTTGATTATGAGAAAGCTATTAATTAACTAGTGGATATTTAAGCTATATCTAATTGAAAAGGTAGAACTACTTAATTGTGTACCTGTTAAAAAAAATAAACTCTTGGTGCCAAATTATGAATTATGATCCTCATTGTAATAAACAGCTAGGTGAAGGGTTAAAATATGGGAGTCTAGGATTCATAGTTATTTTCTGGGTTCTTATTCTAAGTGATGGAGATGATCATTCATTTACTATTAGGACAGTTCTCATTTTTATACAGCCTATAGCATATAATATATACATCTGTATACATGCTATATGCTGTGTGCTATATATGTATAGTAGTATGAGTGTATATATATATATATACACACACTGTATACTGTACAAGATATTTATAGTGCCCAGTATATATACTGTGTAGTATGTAGTGCATTTATATATATATATATGTATATATATATATATATAGTGTGTGTATATATATACATAGAGACATATACTGTCTATAGTAGAGAACAATACATTTCTAGACTATATTATGTAATATAGAGAAATAAACATATCACTGATCTTCAGTCTCTTTAGTTACAGCAATTACCTTCTAAGCTGTCCTCTGCCATATTTTTTAAGGTTATATTATAGAGTTATTGGTAGCAGTTGTGTATGTTTATCTTTTCATTTTAGCTCTCTACTAAGCAAACTAAAGGATAGATTTTAAAAGAGAATATGACCATGACTTTTATACACATGTAAATGAACATGTGTCAGAGATTTTATTTAACTCATTAGTTAATGATATTATGATATTGTTGTCAGTTCAAAGTATCACATATATATAGTTAAATAAGGAATGCTGATATGAATTTACAAGTGAATGCAGAACAGGCAAAGCTGATCACTATCAACTGGATAATAATAATCATGGCCAATTTGCATTTCTGTGGACAGGAATCATTTCTATAATAATATTATATATATATCAGTTTTCTAAAGTTAGCTTCTCCCTCTACAGAGTTATAAAAAAGCCTATCCAAGGGGAATTCCCTGGCAATCCAGTGGTTAGGACTCGGCGCTTTCACTGCTGTTCAGTCCCTGGTTGGGGAAGTACGACCCCTCAAGCCCTGCAGCGTGGCCAAAAAAAAAAAAAAAAAAAAAAGTCTAGTTAGTGACAGACAGATGGCCTCCCCAGCCAAGGCACCCATTAAGTTTCAGTCTTCAACAATTTTTCTCTACTGTTCAGTACTGGTTCCGTCTCTAGTACTTTATATTAACTTGATTTTAGTAGTCATAAGAGAGAAATTGTTTCATGTCCACCCAATTAGTTTAGTTAGGTAAGTTCTGTGAGGGCAGGCACCCAAAAATGCATTAATCTATAAATCAATAAAATGATGTCCTGGGTGTAAATGCAAAAGTAAAATGGTTAAAACCTGTGTCCTGCAAAGTGAGAGAGTGGCATGGACATATATACACTACCAAATGTAAAATAGATAGCTAGTGGGAAGCAGCCGCATAGCACAGGGAGATCAGCTTGGTGCTTTGTGACCACCTAGAGGGGTGGGATAGGGAGGATGGGAGGGAGACGCGAGAGGGAGGAGATATGGGGATATATGTATATGTATAACTGATTCACTTTGTCATAAAGCAGAAACTAACACACCATTGTAAAGCAATTATACCCCAATAAAGATGTTAAATAAAAATAAGCTTTTACATGAAAAAAACAAAAAAACAAAAAAACCTGTGTCCTGGTTCAGAAAGTAGAAGAAAAGAGAGTTTTTATAAATCTAATCTTATTTTAATTGTAATGGAGAAGCCAGTTATTTGAAGGACTCCAGCAGTGAATACTTTTGAAAAGCAAGAATCCTCTTCTAATGGAATTAGTTCCTCCTTGCCTTATTTGTTTCATAAATGAGAGCTTTGTGTATCTGATTTTAAGTTGGATATAACTTTAATTCCAAAATAATTAGAAGTACTGAACCACAAAAGAAGCAAGCATGACATATTACTTTTACGAAATCCTCATAGTGTATGATTTTTCTCTGTTGTTTTCTCCCTTGCCAATCATTTATACTTTCTGTTTTATAATTAATAATAATATATTAGAACTAACTTACAGTTGCATATCCTTCTCATTCTGGGGGGAATACCAAGTATGGTGAGGTAGGCTCTATCTATCTACCCCTGGCAGTTAGACTGTGAGCCAATCAGATAGTTCCGTCCAGGACACCAACTCTTAGGGGAGTGGTGGATGTTAAATTAGATTAGATGACTCAGGAGTAGTTGAGAGTTTGGTAGTATGGAGGTGGAGAGTGGGGATGAGTATTCCATAAGGCTATGGGACTGGAGTCTCATAGGATCTTCATCATACATTGTCTCCTTTGGTTTTCTCTGGAGGCTGATTCTTTAGGCTTCCATTGATTCTGTGCCCTGATTTTCTTGTAATAAGTTTCTTTTCTGCTGAAGTTAACTGGAGTTGTTTTCTCTTGTTTATTAAACAAACAAACAACCAAAACAAAACTCTAGTAGGAGAAACAGCCAAGTACATGGTTATGTTTCTAGGTATATGATCATTATCAAGTTTACAAAGGACAAAGTGAAGTGTATATATTCTATGTGGGAAAAATAGAAACAATGCTGAAATAATTTAGGTTACTGAATTATAACCTAATAGACCACATGAATCAACTTATGTAATAATGATAACTATGAATATATCATTTTGGAGTGTTGTAATCCATCTTTTAGCTATGGTCACATGTCCAGGAATATGCTTTGAATGTTTCAAACTTTTCTGGCATCTTAAAAATATGAGCTGCTTCTAGTAATAGTGGAGTAGCTCGTATTGAACTAATCCTCCTGCAGAAAAACATTATAAATTCTGGACAAAATACAAAACCCTCACAGCTCTCTGAAGGCACTGGAGAGTGACCATAGCAGGCAGAAACTGAAGAGTCAACACTTGGAAAGAGAGAATAACACTGCGTAAATGAAAATGAGATTTTGTTGCCAGCTGACCTGCACTGTAAGAAATGCTAAACAGAGTTCTTCAGGCTGAAGGAAAGTGATACCAGGTGGAAATTTGAATCTTCCGAGGAATGAAGAGCTCCAGAAATGGGAAATATGTTGGTAAATGTATTTATTTTTCTCAATTTCTTTAAAACACTTATGACTGTTTAAGGTGAAAATTGTAACATTGTGTTGTGAGGTTTATAGCATGGGTAAATGTAATACATACAATGATTGTAGCATAATACTGAGGAAAGGCAATTGCAAGGTTCCTGCATTTTATATGAAGTGGTACAATATTAACTCTCAGTAGACTGTGAAAAATTAAGGATGTATATTGTTATCCCCAGAACAACCACTGAGGTATTTCTAAAATATGAGGTCAGCAGTTTTCAGTATGCTGGCATGCAGCCAAATCCAAATTTCAAAGAGTTACACATTTATTTAAGTGATTATAGATATTTAGACATCAGATAATTTTTAAATGGTAGAGTAGAAAATACCAGTAGCCTATAAAAAGTAGTGAAATAATGCAGAAACTCTCTGGTAAATAATAATTATAATAGCTAACATTTATTGAGTGCTATATGTTAGGCATTGTGTTATGCTCTTTACATGTATTATCCATTTATTCATTACAACAACTTAATCGGGTAGTTACTGTTATGAATTACTTTTTACCATGAGGAAAGCGAGGCATGGTGGTGTTAAATAATTTGCCTAAGATTTCATAGCTAGTAAGTAGCAGATGGTCATGGTGGCTTCAGCCAATCATATATGTCTTGGCTGAAAATACTTAACTAACTTAGAAACAGTTCTTAAAAACAATATTTATTATTCCCCTTTGGGTAGCTCTTCTCCATTGATAAGGCTTAGAAGTGAAATTCTAAACCAGTTTGTAACCACCTAATAGGTATGTTTTATATAAAATCTGAAAGACTTTGTGAACTTTCTCTTTTGTTCCTTGATCAGGCTATTAAAAAAAAGTGTGTTTCCTAGTATCCTCTTTTAAAAATATTTTTTATTTTTTCCTTTTATTTTTCTAGAGGTAAAAGTAAGATTTGTGGGTATATAATTAGATTGAATCTAATGTCCTGTCACTTCAGCATTCTATGTCTCAATGGAAAAGTGACTAAAGATTCGAAAACTTACAAGTTTTTTTTTTTTAACGGATTCTTCTGAATGATAACTATTAACTCAATTCTTTTAGCATCACAGGATGCCTTTCATTGAACCTTTAGATTTAAAAATGATCAGTTAGGTCATCCTTAATTTGGTCCTTGCTTGTTTGTGCTTGATTTTCTACCCAAACAATTATTGCTTGTTTGTTTTTTGGAAAAGAAAATCATCTCTGTCTTTAGGGGGTGCAAGTTACTGTGTTGGTAATGGTCTTCTGAATATCCTAGATGACTAAATATTCCTATATGACTGCTAAATTTGATATTTTATGTAAGATAAGAGTGTCCCCAAAGTCTTATAAGTGCAGTTTTAAGCTTAAATGACTTCAGAAGTATAAATGCTACAGACTTGGAAAAAAATGTTTGGCAGTTTAATTATTTAAATTTCTTTTATACTCATATATTTTTGTGAATTTTGAATAATTAAAAAATTTCTTTTTGTTTTGGTCCTTTTGGTTGAAGATGGCAAGCATTGAAGAAAAAGTTAACTGCCCTCTGTTAGCTGAAATCAAGTTCATAATGACAATAAAAGGAAAATTCACTTCCTATTATAAGAAAGAGGCTCCCCACAGACATCATTTGATTTACAACTGGATGAAAAAGTTAAGGACACTGGGCTTGGTTTATGACAAGCCTAGATCTGAGAGATGCCAGCAAGGAAGACATTGTGGGTAAAATGGAGACAGTGTTGGCACAGAGTCCCCAAAATATGCACTGCACATCTGCTGAATAAAATATTCCCAAAACCACAGGCTACAGAATTCTAACAGTGAAACTCCAAAGCATGCGTACCTGTTCAAATGCTATGAAAAGATTACTGTGCTAAGTTAGACTTCTGTCAACTAATGAAGTGAAAAATTGATAATTCCAATTATATTCTTGACAGGTTGACCTTTTCTGATGAAGCAACTTTTCATTTCAGTGACAGTATTATTTATCATGTGTTAGTTGCTGTGTTTAGTGTACAGAAAAGCCTCAGGAAGTTTGGCAAGACAAGAATCCTCAAAAGCTAACATTTGGTGTGCCATTAGGAAGTCTTGAATTATTGGCCCTCCCTTTTTATTGAGATATAATCCACATACCATGAAATTCACCCTGTTAGGGTATACAATTCAGTGTTTTTTTTTTTTTTTGCGGTATTCAGGCCTCTCACTGTTGTGGCCTCTCCCGTTGCGGAGCACAGACTCCGGATGCGCAGGCTCAGCAGCCATGGCTCACGGGCCCAGCCACTCTGCGGCATGTGGGATCTTCCCGGACTGGGGCACGAACCCGCGTCCCCTGCATCGGCAGGCGGACTCTCAACCACTGCGCCACCAGGGAGGCCCCAGTGGGTTTTAATATACTTATAAAGTTTGCAACCATCACCACTATCTAATTTAGAACATTTTTATCATCCCCAAAAGAAATCCCATATGCATTAGTAGTCACTTCTCATTTCTCCCTCCCTCCAGTGCCTGGGAACGAATCTCCTTTTTGTCTCCGTGGATTTGTCCAGTTTGTACGTTTCATATAAATGAAATTATACAATATGTGGCTTTTTGTGTCTTTTGACCCTTTCTTTTTGAAGACTCTGTACTCAGTAAGATAAATCTCACTTAGTAGTGCTTTAAAATTTTTTCATTTCCACATTGCAGTGATTATTAAATTATACCATTTTTCAAAAGGACAAAGTATCCGTTATTATGCATTGTGTGCATGCCATTTATTTATTTATTTTAATTTTATGGAAGTATAGTTTATTTACAATGTGTTAATTTCTACTCTACAACTGTGACTTGCATGACAATTTTTGCATGACACTTTCTCAGACTAGTGGATCAGTAGAGGAGGTCATCTTGCTTGCCCTCTTCCATCACCTATTCTATCTCCAGTGGAGGCTTTTTTGTGAGGTCATGTCAAAACTATTATATATGCATCAAAACCTTTTTCTCTGGATGATTTTAAGACTAGAATTACAAATGCAGTTCTTTTTTTTTTTTTTTCTTTTTGCGGTATGCGGGCCTCCCACTGTTGTGGCCTCTCCCATTGCGGAGCACAGGCTCCGGATGCGCAGGCCCAGCGGCCATGGCTCACGGGCCCAGCCGCTCCGTGGCATATGGGATCCTCCCAGACCGGGTCACGAACCCGTATCCCCTGCATCGGCAGGCGGACTCTCAACCACTGCGCCACCAGGGAGGCCCAAATGCAGTTCTTTTAATCACTGAACCAGCTGTGGGCTATATGTATGGATGTATATGTGTATATTTGTGTGTATACCAACAAGCGTTTCCTGGCTCTGACCCCTGAGAGGGCCTAGAAACAGTGATGATCTAGTAGCAGTGAGCATACTTGTGTCCACATCTTGGTTTCGAAATGTTATTCATCACTAAAAGCAATCAGGTCTCCTTAGGTAAATGGCTTGTGCTGGAAAGCAATGAAGTGTTGAGAGAATGATAAAACCATGTCAAAAGTAAACACAAGCCAACTTGAAGAAGCTCTACCCATCAAATCAGTAACATTTTGAATATCAAAATAATGATAGATTTTTTTTTTTTTTTTTTTTTTGTGGTACGCGGGCCTCTCACTGCTGTGGCCCCTCCCGCTGCGGAGCACAGGCTCCGGATGCGCAGGCCCAGCGGCCATGGCTCATGGGCCTAGCCGCTCCGCGGCATATGGGATCCTCCCGGACCGGGGCACGAACCCGTATCCCCTGCATCGGCAGGCGGACTCTCAACCACTGCGCCACCAGGGAGGCCCGAAATAATGATAGATTGAACTCATTGAATAAATTGAAATCCATGAGTATATACTGATATAAATAAGTGAATAAGTAAATAAATGGGGTTGAAGGGAAGACTCTAACTTACAGTAAAATGCCAGCTAATAAATCTAAATAAATGTTGGAATTAGAAAATCACCTTTGGCAGCCCTCATAGTAATAAACTAATTTAGGCAAAATCATCAATGGATACTGTAACTAGCAAGTGAAATTTTGATGACAAGCATGATTTTTGCAGAGTTTCAAATATCTTCCTATAAATACTTACTAATTACTTTTTTTTTTTTTTTTTTTTTTTTGCGGTACGCGGGCCTCTCACTGTTGTGGCCTCTCCCGTTGCGGAGCACAGGCTCCGGACGCGCAGGCTCAGCGGCCATGGCTCACGGGCCTAGCCGCTCCACGGTATGTGGGATCTTCCCAGACAGGGGCACGAACCCGTGTCCCCTGCATCGGCAGGCGGACTCTCAACCACTGTGCCACCAGGGAAGCCCACTAATTACTTTTTAATAATTACAAAATATTAACTTTACTGACAGAAATCATGGCAAGTATAATTTTAACCAAATGATAGAATTTACCAGCCTTAGTAAGAGGACAAGTCAACATTGTATGCCTCTGACATAATGAACCTAGAACAACACAGCATCAAATTTATGGTATTCTTGCCAAAAAAAATGCATAGGCCACACCTCATCACAGAGGAACATCAGAAAAATTCCATTTGAGGGACATTCTATAAAGTAACCAACATGTATGCTTTAGAAATGTCAAGGTCATGAAAGACAAGGAAAGACTGAGGAGGTCTTTCAGATTGAAGGGGACCAAAGAGACGTGACGGTGAAATGCAAAACATAATCCTGTATTGGATCCTGGACATTGTTGGAACACTTGGTGAAATTTGAATTGGGTCTCTGGTTTAAATAGTAAAATCGTGTTGATATTAATTTGATTTTGATGATTGTACTGTGGTTATGTAGGACAGTATCCTTGATTTTAGGGAGTATATACTGAAGTATTAAGGGGTAATGGAACATCATGTCTGCACATTAATTTCAGATGTTCAGAAAAAATTTGTGTATGTATGAGAGAATGTTAGTTGTATGAGGTAAAGCGTTAACTATTGGGAAATCTGGATTGAGGGTGTATAAGAGTTCTTTGTACTATTCTTCAGCTTTTCTATTAGTTTTGTTTCACAATACAGTTTTCAAAAAAGCCCTAAAGTTGATTACCAATGACCCAGTTCACATTGGATGCTCTGTTTACTGAGAAAACTTTTTTTTAATGATCAGATTGATGTACAAATGAATTTGAATACTTATACAAATAGATGAATGGAAAATTATGCCTTGAATATATGAAGGTTGACATGGAACTTTTGATTTTTTTTAAATCTTAAAATGCCCTATATTCCACAGTGCATAAATCATTTCTAAACAGGGATGCATTAAGGAAAAATAGCATCCTCAAGGACAAAACACCCCAGGCATTCATCCCCTGACCTAAAGAAATGACAGACCTTGAAGCAACATCAAAGCTGCAAAAATAACTGGCCCTGACATGTACCAGATGGGGGAAATACTTCCCTCAACCTTGAAATAAATGCTTAGTCTTTAAAGAGAACAAAAGAAAAAGCAGTGTCACATTTCATAAATAGAATTTAACCATTGAAGAGTTCACATTATTCATTTGTGATTTTGTTTTTAGTTCGGAAAAGCTGGTAAAGTTAAATCAAGCTTATTTTTATATCCGTGCTTCCCCTCTTCGGTGTTTAGGTGAACCAGAAGCTTTTAAAATATTCATTGCTTCCCCCAAGTGTCAGTGAAAGTCTGTTGGATGCTTTCATTTCAGTGCCATTAGGTCCAAACAGGTTAAATTTCATTTTATATCCCTTAGTTTGGTATTCATGGTCTTCTATAGTTTAGTGGTAACCTGTCTAACTTTCTTTAACTTTACTACCCTGTAGAAGTCATCTCAAGAACATACTCTTATTTATTTTATCCTGAAAAAAAACTTTGGCTCTAATTATATGTGGTTTTCGCACCTCTATTCTTTTCTGAATGTTTGGTGCCCATCTGACAAAATACATTGTGGGTTCCACTTCTTCCTGGAAGCTATTTCTAATCACTGTTGTTCTGTGGTGATTTCTATGCTTAAGAAATCTTGTAGCTTGTTTGTTAAAGCCTTTTCTTTGACATTTAATCATATATTTCCTATAAAATCTTCTGAATTTTTGTTTTACCGTTTGTGTCTGTACTTTTTGTCTTCTCAATTAATTTGGTAAGCACCCAAAGAGGACATATTATATTTATACCTCACAATCGTCTTAAGAGCATCTAGCTGTTTTTTTTGTTGTTGTTGGTGTTGGATTATTATTTTTTTAAGTTTATTTATTTATTTTTGGCTGCGTTGGGTCTTCATTGCTGCGCACGGGCTTTCTCTAGTTGCGGCGAGCGGGGGGCTACTCTTAGTTGAGGTGTGCAGGCTTCTCATTGTGATGGCTTCTCGTTGCGGAGCATGGGCTCTAGATGTGTGGGATTCAGTAGTTGTGGCACGTAAGCTCAGTAGTTGTGGCACACAGGCTTAGTTGCTCCATGGCATGTGGGATCTTCCTGGACCAGGGATTGAACCTGTGTCCCCTGCATTGGTAGGTGGATTCTTAACCACTGCGCCACGAGGGGAGTCCTGTTGAATTACTTTTTAATGTACACGGTTATCCTTTCAGCCCTTAGTACCTAATACGGATAAAAATCTTTTTAAATTGGCCTTTATTATTGTTTCCTGGAATCTGTTGATAATTAAAATGATTTAAAAAAATGAATTGCAGTAGGTGTATTTTTCCTCTGGGAATAATTGGAAATAACAGCATAAAACAGAATGGAGAAAATTATCTTTTACAAAGGAAGTTATCATTTCTTAACATTCTGTTCACTTTAAAGAACGCCCAAATACAGGTTAAACGTATCAGTGGAAGAAATTGTTACAATTTTCTTTAGGTAATATAATATAGCACTTGTCTTTATAATAGAGTACAGAATATAAAATGTTTTAGAGAAAGCAAACTACTCATGCTTAGGTGTATACTAGGATAACAAGAGTTAAGAAAGAAAGAATACGTTGGGGATAGGTTAAAAAAGGGCAACTAGAAATCTGGACGATTATAAAAAAAAAGTCATTTCTTTTTCAAATGGGTGCTGTTTATTTGAACAAATAATTCACATGTGTGTATTTGGTTTTAGGGAACCAAAACATTATGCCAGCGTTTTGCTTTTAAAATATTTTGGGCCTTAATTGCTTTAATGTTACCTAAGATCAGTGTGGCCAATATTCATTGCCATTATAGTAGTTATATTTTTGACCAGATTTTTTAAATATCTAAAACTTTTAGCGTGAGAAACTTCTTTTTCCTCTTTCTACTGTTAGTTATTTTTGAAAAGTAATAATAGGCATCTGTAAACTCACTGTTGGGGGGCAAAAAACCCCCAATAAGTTTGGCAACAACAAACATCTTAATGTTATATTGCTGAGGTTCATTCATATTGTTGCATGTCACTGTGGTTCATTTGTTTCAACTGCTGTACAGTATTCTCTTTGAATATTCCATAATTTATTCCTTTATTCTCCTGTTGACAAACATTTGGGTTGTTTGTTTCCAGGTTTTTGGTATTCTGAAGCAATCAAGTGAGTACAATCAAGTATACATTCTTTTTTTTTTTTTTTTTTTTTTTTTTGTGGTAGCAGGCCTCTCACTGCTGTGGCTTCTCCTGTTGCGGCGCACAGGCTCCGGATGCACAGGCTTAGCGGCCATGGCTCATGGGCCCAGCCGCTCCGCAGCATGTGGGATCTTCCCAGACCGGGGCACGAACCTGCGTCCCCTGCATTGGCAGGCAGACTCTCAACCACTGCGCCACCAGGGAAGCCCAAGTATACATTCTTATACATTTCTTCTCTTGTACATGTTTTGGGGAATGCATACCTACAAGTAGAAATGCTGGGCCATGTGGGATATGAATGTTCAGTTTTAGGAGATAATCCAAAATGTTAGTCCCTTCAGATTGGCTCCTGGGTCCTTTTGACATTATCCCACTAGTCTTTGAGAGCTTCTTTGTATTTTTAGTATGACAAGGTGTTTTGAGGCTCATCTTATACATTTCCTATTCCAGACCTGGAACCCACCTTTTCTCCAAGAAGCCCTGTTCTTTTGGGAAATGTATGTAGAGGCCACAATTTGGGCATTAGGAGTGCCCATTATTGGACTGGTCGTTTTTTCTAGGCCTTCTTAGTGGATAGAGATAGTAAATATGTATTTTTTTAGGAGAAATTATATCAGAAGTTCATACTGATAATTGTGATTCAAATTCAGTAATACAGGGTTTTTATTTTGATTTTATTGAAAATTTTGGTTATAAGTGATATCAATCTAATTATTTAATTTTGAACTTAAACAGGTACAGTTTTAGTATAACAATATCACTACTAGCAATATGATTATCAAAAACAGAAATTTCTTGGCATTTCTCCCATTTCTCTCCCTTAGGATATTCCATTAGGGATGAATAGCAGATTGCTGTGTTTTAAAGTCACTTGAAGTAATTCTTGGTGTGATTGAACTTCCTTTTGCTTTTGGTTTTGGGGGATGGCTTTTCCCCTTCATTTTTATTTAATTTCATGTTATAATTTTAACCGTTGCATGATTCCTGTATCAGATGTATAAAATGAGATCCATTTAGAGAAATCTAGCTTTCATTTTTTTCCACTCCAGCTTGGACTCTCTCTCTCTGTAACCATTTTTATTACTTTTCGGTTTATCCTTCCATTAAAAAAAATAAGCATTCACGTGTTTGTATCTCTTCCTTAGATAAAAAGCAGGATACTATATACTCGGTGCTTTTTTCACTAATCACTCTATCCTGGAAATCTGTAGAAGTATATAGAGACACTTTGGATTCTTTTTTATAGCTGCATAGAACTCCATTGTGTAGTTGTCCCATGGTTTATTCAGCCAGTTCCATATTGATGGACATTTGGGTTGTTTCTGTTATTTTGCTGTTATAAAGAGTGCTGCAGTGAATTGTACTGGGCATAGGTCTTTTTGTATTTTTGACATTCTTAGAAGAAGGATTGCTGCGTCCAGTGGTAAATGCATATTTCGTACTTAATCTTTAGGGTGTTGATTGACAAAGCCCCTTGGGTAAACCTGAATCCCTCGCTACCTCCTCAGTTGAGAATCACTCTAGTTATTATAACTCCTTGTGGAAGGCATGGACTCAGGTGCACCCTAGGTAGTTATGAGGCCTGCCACCAAGGCACATTCCTGTGTCTCACTTGATTCCTTGGGCAGGCTGGCTAAGATGCAGATGGGTCTTTATTTGAACAGGGCCCTTCTGAGATGGAAGACAATTAAAATATGAAATCACAGCCTTTAAAACCAGGTAATTCTGAAGTCTAAAGAGACCTCTGAGAGGAAAATATAAAATGTCTGGCAGACTAGGTTTTGAGGGCTCATAGGTGGCAGTCCTGGTGATACTGGTAGTGGGGGTATTTCAAGGACTCTGATTTCATGTGTTATCCTGAAAAGTTTTGTTCTGTGGCTTAAGCGTCTTCATCCCATAGGGACTTGGGTTAAAGTCATGTGGCAGTGTGAATTCTACTTAGCTGTTGTCCTTCTTACTTAAGGCTATTTTTATTGTGGGATCACATGTTTCCATTTACACTTGCAGTACCTTAAGGACACCCTTGATGTGACATCCCAGAGCCTTCTCTTTTTAAGCAATGATATCTTTTGGATTGACATTTCCTATGCTAAAAGTTTTTTAAAAATTAAGGGTGTGTGTAGAAATCTGTATAATTATTTAGGGCAAACTGCCTTTCATTTCCTAGCACAGTGGCTGGAATACATAGGTGTTCAAGAAATCTTGAATGAATGAATTGAGAGACTGGATGAATTTATTCAGTTGGGTGTAGAAGGAAGTAGTTGGGAGTAGAGGGAGAGTCTTTTGTTGTTTTGTTTTCCTTTTTTAAATATGGGAGATAGTTAAACATAGTTAAGTGTGTATAGATTGATGCATAAATTAATGAAAGCTAACCTAATTTTTCTTGTGGAAAATTTTGTATATAAGAAATAATGAATTTTAGGGTGTTGGTTTTTGAAATCCTAGGATAGATGCTGGTATTTTAGAGAAGAGATTTAGATCATTTTGAAAGACATTTGTAAAGTAGAATTTAGTGGATAGTAATTGATTAGATGTGAGCAGCAAGGGAGAAGAAGTAAAGAACAATATGTAAGTTTCTGTCTTAAGCAATTAAGTGAATGGTAGTATCATTCACTAAAATAGGAACCACAAGGAGATGGACAGGTTTGCTTGGTAAAGATGAGGGCTTCAATTGTGGTCCTTAATTGGTAACATTATATGCAGGAATTCTCACTTAAGGAGTTGGAATAGGTGGAGGAGAGACAGCGTACCTTCCTATGGGTATGTGCTTGAGATTGAATTTTGTAGGTGGGAAGTGAAGCTATGGAAGAAGATAAGATCACCTAGGGATCGTATATAAAGTGAGAAGAAAACAGGACCCAGGACAGAATTCTGGTGTGAGCAGAAAGAAGTGGTGCTGAAGGAAGAGTGGTCAGGGAGCTAGAAAGTAAACTATTTGGGGAGCATGGGGAAGAGAATCTTTCCAGAAAGAGGGTATGGGTAACAGTGTCGGGTAGTAGGAGAAACCTCAAGGAATATAAGGTCTATGAAAGGTCCACTAGCTTTAGGAGCAGGGAGATATTGTGACTCTAGAGAAAGCAGGTTCCATAGAGCAGCGGTTCCCAGCCTTTTTGGCACCAGGGACCGGTTTCATGGAAGACAGTTTTTCCACAGACTGGGGTGGGGGGGGATTGTTTTGGGATGATTCAAGCTCATTATTTATTGTGCACTTTATTTCTATTATTATTACATTGTAATAAATGAAATAATTATACAACTGACCACATAATGCAGAATCAGTGGGAGCCCTCAGCTTGTTTTCCTCCAACTAGATGGTCCCATCTGGGGGTGAGGGGAGACAGTGACACCCGAAGTATATTGCTTATGTCCAGTCTACTCCGTAATTTAGTTTTGGTTGCTGTCACTGCAGAAAGCCCTGCTTCACAGAGATAGGATGTTGGAAATGGAAGCAGGCTTTTCAGTGCTTTTGTGGCAATCTCAGGCTATTCCACCTTGACTTTAATCCAGAACGTATGGAGATTTGAAGTTGTCTCAAACATACTTTTTTTTTTTTTTTTTTTTTGTGGTACGCGGGCCTCTCACTGTTGCGACCTCTCCCATTGCGGAGCACAGGCTCCAGATGCGCAGGCTCAGCGGCCATGGCTCACGGGCTTAGCCACTCTGTGGCATGTGGGATCTTCCCGGACCGGGGCACGAACCCGTGTCCCCTGCATCGGCAGGTGGACTCTCAGCCACTGCGCCACCAGGGAAGCCCTCAAACATACTTTTAAGGCCACCGTCATTTGAGATCTCAAGTAGTTGATCCTCTTCTAGCATGGACAAAGTCGATTTCACCTGGCTTATTCACAGATGGGTCAAGGATCCATTCCTTCCCAGTTCGGGGGTCTTTTGTGGTTAGGAAGTAATGCTCAAACTCTTTGGAAAGCTGAGAGAGGTGATCATGCACCATCTGGGAGAAAGAAGGCCCTGGCTCAGTCTCTTTCTAAATCTCTGCTAATTCTTGAAACATGTCAAAAATCCCAATGTTCACTCGTCGCCCCCATAAATCCAGTTTGGCTTTAAATGCAGCCACTTTATCTGCCGACTTGAACACAGTTGTCGTTCTCCCCTGAAGTGGCAGGTTGAGTTCATTGAGCAGGTTGAATATGCCACACAAGTAAGCAAGTTTTGCGACCCATTCTGTGTCACTAAAATGTGCTGCCAGTGGTGACTCTTTTTCTAAAATCTCTGGAGTGGCTCTCATAACTCAAAAACCCTGGCCAGTGATCTACCTTTAGAAAGCCATCTCACTTCTGTGTATGAGAGAAGATGTGTGCTCTGCAACCATCCCCTCGCAGAGCTGCATGAACAGACGTGAGTTAAGGGCATGTACTTTAATGTGGTTGATAATTTTAATCACATCCTGCAAAACGTAGTTAAGTTCAGGTGACATTGTTCGGCTAGCCAGCATTTCTCTATGGATGACACAGTGCATAGACTCACATTCAGAAGCGATCTCTTTGACCTGAGTAGTGAAACCAGAAAGCTGTCCAGTCGTGGCAGCCACTCTGTCCTTGCATATACCGACACAAAATGACCAATCAGTTTTCTTGATATGTAATCATTCAAAGGCTTGAATAGTTCTACAGCTGTGGTGTTGGTTGGCAACAAAGGTACACATAACATATCCTCATGCACATCCTCCTGAGAAATACATCGTACACACACACACACACACACAAAGTATTGTTGCTGTGTTGTCAACATCGGTAGACTTGTCAACCTGGATTGCGTACCACAGTGACTCATTACTCCTGTCTAACGATTGCGCCTCAGTATCCTCTGCTGTTTGATCAATTCATGTAGTTATGGTGCTAGCTGAAAGACGAACATGTGCCACCTTTTGAGCTGCAGCCTCTCCTAAAAGTTCACTACAGATGTCCTTAGCAGCAGGCAGGATCAACTCTTCACCAATAGTAAAGGGCTTCTTAGCTTTAGCAATGTGGTTAGCCACTAAGAATGATGCTCTCAGTGCAGACACATTTGATGAAGTGGCGGCCTTCAATAATTGCATCTGTTCTTCATGTTCACAGTTTTTCCTTGTGAAAAACTCCAAAGGCTTGTCTTTTAATGCAGGGTGCTTGGTCTCCATGTGGCAAAGCAGTTTTGAAGGTTTCATGGCTTCATTGGATAGCCTGTTGCCATGCATTATACAAAGCAGGCTTGGAGAGTGTGAATCACCTGTTGCAATGAACCTGTAATTTAAGTAGGATGCTTGCTCTTTTCTTTTCTTTTCTTTTCAATTATTTATTTATTTTTGGTTGCGTTGGGTCTTTGTTGCTGTGTGTGGGCTTTCTCTAGTTGCGTCAAGCGGGGGCTAATCTTTGTTGTGGTGCGTGGGCTTCTCATTGCGGTGACTTCTCTTGTTCTGAAGTATGGGCTCTAGGTGTGTGAGCTTCACTAGTTGTGGCACGCGGGCTCAGTAGTTGTGGCTCACAGGCTCTAGAGCGCAGGCTCAGTAGTTGTGGCACATGGGCTTAGTTGCTCCACGGCATGTGAGATCTGCCCGGACCAGGGATCGAGCCTGTGTTCCCTGCGTTGGTAGGCGGATTCTTAACCACAGCGCCACCAGGAAATCCTGGTGTTTTCTTGTAAATGCAGCTTTCTTTTCGTGGGCAGTCTTAGAGTCTTCTGCTGTCTCATCATTGGGTCTTTCCCCCTTTCAAAGAAATTCTCCAGCGATGTTTGTTTTTTACTCATTTTGGCTAGAGTTAACTTGTAGGCTTACCAGAACTGTGTGACAAGACAAGTGTGGAGTGTGGGAAAAAGGCACGGACGGAAGTGGTAAATAAAATAACGGGCGGGCCATGTGTGGACCAAAATAAGTGTCGGATTCTGACTTAAAGCCTGCCACCAGATGCAGCTGTACAAATGAAGTACATCAACTCACTTGCCACTATAAAGCCTTCTGCCAGATGCAGCTTAATTGTCACTTGCCACTCACGGATAGGGTTTTGATATGAGTCTGCAAGCAATTGGTTTATTATGGTCTCTGTGCAGTCAAACCTCTCTGCTAATGATCATCTGTATTTGCAGCCTCTCTGCAGCGCTAGCATCACCGCCTCAGCTCCACCTCAGATCATCAGGCATTAGATTCTCCAAAGGAGCATAAAACCTAGATCCGTCGCATGCACAGTTCACAGTAGGGTTCGCACTCCTATGAGAATCTAATGCCACTGCTGATCTGACAGGAGGCAGAGCTCAGGCGGTAATGCGAGCGATGGGGAGCGGCTGTAAATACAGATGAAGCTTCGCTCACTCGCCTGCTGCTCACCTCCTGCTTTGCGGCCAGGTTCCTAACAGGCCACGGACTGGCTGGGGACCCTGACTGTAGAGGGTGGAGATAGAAGCCAGAGTGCAGGAGCTGAGAGTGAGTATGAAATGGAGGATGTGGAGAAAACTCTTGCAAGAGTTGTTTTTGAAAATGGAGAGTGGTGGTAATTAGGAGTAGAGAAAGGTTTTTTTGTTTTGCCTCTTAAAATGGGAGACACTTAAACATAGTTCTGTTCGGAAGGTGTTAAGGTACAGAGAGAAGGGACCCACACATGAGAATATAAGAGAAACCAGTTTAATTATGACAGAACCAAGTTTTATAGAAGACAAAGAGGGAGAGAAAGCATTTGTAAATGCGTTGAAGGTGTTTAGGACAAAACACAGATTCAGAAGGTGCTGCAGGAAAGGTCTGGCATGGAGGGCAGCAGTGGGAGATAGTGCAGGAAGCAAGAACTGAGAGAGTGCATCTTCACTGCATAATTAACAGCCAGATTTCAGATCTCCCCAGCATTTGGAACAACAAATTGGAACCTTGGGTATAAGCAGCCTTTAGTGTGGGGTTGTTCTTATGTCTGCTTTCTAATTCCTAATGATTTATGAGAATATCTAGTTTTTGGGGTTATTTTTTTAACATCTTAATTGCAGTATAATTGCTTTACAATGGTGTGTTAGTTTCTGCTTTATAGGAAAGTGAATCAGCTATACATATACATATATCCCCATATCTCCTCCTTCTGCGTCTCCCTCCCAGCCTCCCAACCCACCCCTCTAGGTGGTCCAAAGCACCAAGCTGATCTCCCTGTGCACTACGGCTGCTTCCCACTAGCTATCTATTTTACATTTGGTAGTATACGTAAGTCCATAACACTCTTTCACTTCGTCCCAGCTTACCCTTCCCCTTCCCCGTGTCCTCAAGTCCATTCTCTACATCTGCGTATTTATTCCTGTCCTGCCCCTAGGTTCTTCAGAGCCTTTTTTTTTTTTTTTAGATTCTATATATATGAGTTAGCATAAGGTATTTATTTTTTTCTTTCTGACTTTCTTCACTGTATGACAGTTTCCAGGTACATCCACCTCACTACAAATAACTCAATTTCATTTCCTTTTATGGCTGAGTAATATTCCATTGTATGTATGTGCCACATCTTCTTTATCCATTCATCTGTTGATGGACAATTAGGTTGCTTCTATGTCCTGGCTATTGTAAGTAGAGCTGCAGTGAACATTGTGGTACATGACTCTTTTTGAATTATGGTTTTCTCAGGGTATATGCCCAGTAGTGGGATTGCTGGGTCATATAGTAGTTCTATTCTTAGTTTTTTAGGGAACCTCCATACTGTTCTCCATAGGGGCTGTATCAATTTACACTCCCACCAACAGTGCAAGAGGGTTCCCTTTTCTCCACGCCCAATAGTGGGATTGCTGGGTCGTATGGTAGTTCTATTTTTAGTTTTTTAAGGAGCCTCCATATTGTTCTGCATAGTGGCTGTATCAATTTACATTCCCACCAACAGTGCAAGAGGGTTCCCTTTTCTCCACACCCTCTCCAGCATTTATTGTTTGTAGATTTTTTTTTTTTTTTTTTTTTGGCGGTACATGGGCCTCTCACTGTTGTGGCCTCACCCGTTGCGGAGCACAGGCTCTGCACACACAGGCTCAGCGGCCATGGCTCACGGGCCCAGCCGCTCTGCAGCATGTGGGATCCTCCCGCACCGGGGCATGAACCTGTGTCCCCTGCATCAGCAGGCGGACTATCAACCACTGCACCATCAGGGAAGCCCTGTAGAATTTTTGATTATGGCCACTCTGACTGGTGTGAGGTGATACCTCATTGTAGTTTTGATTTGCATTTCTGTAATGATTAGTGAGGTTGAGCATTTTTTCATGTGTTTGTTGGCAATCTGTATATCTTCTTAGGAGAAATGTCTAGTTAGGTCTTCTGCCCATTTTTGTATTGGATGTTTGTTTTTTTGATATTGAGCTGCATGAGCTGCTTGTAAATTTTGGAGATTAATCCTTTGTCAGTTGCTTCATTTGCAAATATTTTCTCCTATTCTGAGGGTTGTCTTTTCGTCTCTTTTTTTTTTTAACATCTTTATTGGAGTATAATTGCTTTACAATGGTGTGTTAGTTTCTGCTTTATAACAAAGTGAATCAGTTATACATATACATATGTTCCCATATCTCTTCCCTCTTGCGTCTCCCTCCCTCCCACCATCCCTATCCCACCCCTCTAGGTGGTCACAAACCACCTAGCTGATCTCCCTGTGCTATGCGGCTGCTTCCCACTAGCTATCTGTTTTACGTTTGGTAGTGTATATATGTCCATGCCACTCTCTCATTTTGTCACAGCTTACCCTTCCCCCTCCCCATATCCTCAAGTCCATGCTCTAGTAGGTCTGTGTCTTTATTCCTGTCTTACCCCTAGATTCTTCATGACCTTTTTTTTTCTTAGATTCTGTATATATGTGTTAGCATACGGTATTTGTTTTTCTCTTTCTGACTTACTTCACTCTGTATGACAGACTCTAGGTCCATCCACCTCACTACAAATAACTCAATTTCATTTCCTTTTATGGCTGAGTAATACTCCATTGTATGTAGGTGCCACATCTTCTTTATCCATTCATCTGTTGATGGACAATTAGGTTGCTTCTATGTCCTGGCTATTGTAAGTAGAGCTGCAGTGAACATTGTGGTACGTGACTCTTTTTGAATTATGTTTTTCTCTGGGTATATGCCCAGGAGTGGGATTGCTGGGTCATATGGTACTTCTATTTTTAGTTTTTTAAGGAACCTCCATACTGTTCTCCATAGTGGCTGTATCAATTTACATTCCCACCAACAGTTCAAGAGTGTTCCCTTTTCGCCACACCCTCTCCAGCATTTATTGTTTCTAGATTTTTTGATGATGGCCATTCTGACTGGTGTGAGATGATATCTCATTGTAGTTTTGATTTGCATTTCTCTAATGTTAATAATGTTGAGCATTCCTTCATGTGTTTGTTGGCAATCTGTTTATCTTCTTTGGAGAAATGTCTATTTATGTCTTCTGCCCATTTTTGGATTGGGTTGTTTGTTTTTTTGATATTGAGCTGCATGAGCTGCTTGTAAATTTTGGAGATTAATCCTTTGTCAGTTGCTTCAGTTGCAAATATTTTCTCCCATTCTGAGGGTTGTCTTTTGGTCTTGTTTATGGTTTCCTTTGCTGTGCAAAATCTTTTAAGTTTCATTAGGTCCCATTTGTTTATTTTTGTTTTTATTTCCATTTCTCTAGGAGGTGGGTCAAAAAAGAATCTTGCTGTGATTTATGTCACAGAGTGTTCTGCCTATGTTTTTCTCTAAGAGTTTGATAGTTTCTGGCCTTGCATTTAGGTCTTTAATCCATTTTGAGTTTATTTATTTATTTTGATTTTGCGGTACGCGGGCCTCTCACTGTTGTGGCCTCTCTCGTTGTGGAGCAGAGGCTCCAGACGTGCAGGCTCAGCGGCCATGGCTCACGGGCCCAGCCACTCCGCAGCACGTGGGATCTTCCCAGACCGGGGCACGAACCCGCGTCCCCTGCATCGGCAGGCAGACTCTCAACCACTGCGCCACCAGGGAAGCCCCCTTGCATTTATTTTTGTGTATGGTGTTAGGGAATGTTCTAATTTCATTCTTTTACATGTAGCTGTCCAGTTTTCCTAGAAGCACTTATTGAACAGGCTGTCTTACCTCCACTGTATATTCTTGCCTCCTTTATCAAAAATAAGGTGACCATATGTGCATGGGTTTATCTCTGGGCTTTCCATCCTATTCCATTTATCTATATTTCTGTTTTTGTGCCAGTACCATACTGTCTTGTTTACTGTAGCTTTGTAGTATAGTCTTAAGTCTGGGAGCCTGATTCCTTCAGCTCCGTTTTTCTTTCTCAAGATTGCTTTGGCTATTCAGGGTCTTTTGTGTTTCCATACAAATTGTGAAATTTTTTGTTCTAGTTCTGTGAAAAAGGCCATTGGTAGTTTGATAGGGTTTGCATTGAATCTGTGGATTGTTTTGGGTAGTATAGTCATTTTTAAAATGTAGATTTTTCCAGTTCAGGAATATGGTATATCTCTCCATCTGTTTGTATCATCTTTAATTTCTTTCATCAGTGTCTTATAGTTTTCTGTATAAGGTCTTTTGTCTCCTTAGGTAGGTTTATTCCTAGATATTGTATTCTTTCTGTTGCAGTGGTAAATGGGAGTGTTTCCTTAATTTCTCTTTCAGATTTTTCGTCATTAGTGTATAGGAATGCAAAAGATTTCTGTGCATTAATTTTGTATCCTGCTACTTTACCAAATTCAGTGATTAGCTCTAGCAGTTTCTGGTAGCATCTTTAGGATTCTCTATGTGTAGTATCATGTCATCTGCAAACAGCGATGGCTTTACTTCTTCTTTTCCAATTTGGATTCCTTTTATTTCTTTTTCTTCTCTGATTGCTGTGGCTAAAACTTCCAAAACTATGTTGAATAATAGTGGTGAGAGTGGGCAACCTTGTCTTGTTCCTGATCTTAGTGGAAATGTTTTCAGTTTTTCAGCATTGAGGATGATGTTGGCTGTGGGTTTGTCATACATGGCCTTTATTAGGTTGAGGAAAGTTCCCTCTATGCCTACTTTCTACAGGGTTTTTATCATAAATGGGTGTTGAATTTTGTCAAAAGCTTTCTCTGCATCTATTGAGATGATCATATGGTTTTTCTCCTTCCCCTTGTTAATATGGTATATCACGTTGATTGATTTGTGTATATTGAAGAATCCTTGCATTTCTGAAATAAACCCCACTTGAGCATGGTGTATGATCCTCTTAATGTGCTGTTGGATTCTGTTTGCTAGTATTTTGTTGAGGATTTTTGCATCTGTGTTCATCAGTGATATTGGCCTGTAGTTTTCTTTCTTTGTGACATCTTTGTCTGGTTTTGCTATCAGGGTGATGGTGACTTCATAGAATGAGTTTGGGAGTGTTCCTCCTTCTGCTATATTTTGGAAGAGTTTGAGAAGGATGGGTGTTAGCTCTTCTCTAAATGATAGAATTCACCTGTGAAGCCATCTGGTCCTGGGCTTTTGTTTGTTGGAAGATTTTTAATCACAGTTTCAATTTCAGTGCTTGTGATAGGTCTGTTCATATTTTCTATTTCTTCCTGGTTCAGTCTTGGCAGGTTGTGCATTTCTAAGAATTTGTCCGTTTCTTCCAGGTTGTCCATTTTATTGTCATAGAGCCGCTTGTAGTAATCTCTCATGATCAGTTGTATTTCTGCCGTGTCAGTTGTTACTTCTCCTTTTTCATTTCTAATTCTGTTGATTTGAGTCTTCTCCCTTTTTTTCTTGATGAGTCTGGCTAATGGTTTATCACTTTTGTTTATCTTCTCAAAGAACCAGGCTTTAGTTTTATTGATCTTTGCTATCGTTTCCTTCATTTCTTTTTCATATATTTCTGATCTGATCTTTATGATTTCTTTCCTCCTGCTAACTTTGGGGTTTTTTTCTTCTTCTTCCTCTAATTACTTTAGGTGCAAGCTTAGGCTGTTTATTTGAGATGTTTCCTGTTTCTTAAGGTAGGATTGTATTGCTATAAACTTGCCTCTTAGAACCAGTTTTTCTGCATCCCGTAGGTTTTGGGTCATTGTCTCTCCATTATCATTTGTTTCTCGGTATTTTTTAATTTTCTCTGATTTCTTCAGTGATCACTTTGTTATTAAGTAGTGTATTGTTTAGCCTCCATGTGTTTGTATTTTTTACAGATCTTTTCTTGTAATTGATATCTAGTCTCCTAGCATTGTGGTCACAAAAGATACTTGATACGATTTCAATTTTCTTAAATTTACCAAGGCTTGATTTGTGACCCAAGATATGGTCTATCCTGGAGAATGTTCCATGAGCACTTGAGAAGAAAGTGTATTCTTTTGTTTTGGAGTGGAATGGCCTATAAATATCAATTAAGTCCATCTTGTTTAATGTATCATTTAAAGGTTGTGTTTCCTTATTTATTTTCATTTTGGATGATCTGTCCATTGGTGAAAGCGGGGTGTTAAATTCCCCTACTATGATTGTGTTACTGTCGATTTCCCCTTTTATTGCTGTTAGTATTTGCCTTATGTATTGAGATGCTCCTATGTTGGGTGCATAAATATTTACAATTGTTATATCTTCTTGCATCAATCCCATGATCATTATGTAATGTCCTTCTTTGTCTCTTGTAATAGTCTTTATTTTAAAGTCTATTTTGTCTGATATGAGAATTGCTACTCCAGCTTTTTTTGATTTCCATTTGCATGGAATATCTTTTTCTATCCCCTCACTCTCAGTCTGTATGTGTCCGTAGGTCTGAAATGGGTCCCTTGTAGACAGCAGGTTTTGTTTTTGTATCCATTCAGCAAGTCTGTGTCTTTTGGTGAGAGTATTTAACCCATTTACATTTAAGGTAATTATCGATATGTATGTTCCTGTTCCCATTTTCTTAATTGTTTTGGGTTTGTTATTGTAGGTCTTTCCCTTCTCTTGTGTTTCCTGTTTAGAGAAGTGTCTTTAGCATTTGTTGTAAAGCTGGTTTGGTGGTGCTGAACTCTCTCAGCTCTTGCTTGTCTGTAAAGGTTTTAATTTCTCCATCAAATCTGAATGAGAATCCGTTCTGGGTAGAGTAATCTTGGTTGTAGGTTTTTCTCCTTCACCACTTTAAATATGTCCTGCCACTCCCTTCAGGCTTGCAGAGTTTCTGCTGAAAGATCAGCTATTAACCTAATGGGGATTTTGTTGTGTGTTATTTGTTGTTTTTCCCTTGCTGCTTTTAATATGTTTTCTTTGTATTTAATTTTTGATAGTTTGATTAATATGTGTCTTGGCGTGTTTCTCCTTGGATTTATGTTGTATGGGACTCTCTGTGCTTCCTGGACTTGATTAACTATTTCCTTTCCCATATTAGGGAAGTTTTCAACTATAATCTCTTCAAATATTTTCTCAGTCCAGTCCCTTTCTTTTCCTCTTTTTCTGGGACCCGTATAATTCGAATGTTGGTGCATTTAATGGTGTCCTAGAGGTCTCTGAGACTGTCCTCAGTTCTTTTCATTCTTTTTTCTTTATTCTGCTCTGTAGCAGTTATTTCCACTATTTTATCTTCCAGGTCACTTATCTGTTTTTCTGCCTCAGTTATTCTGCTATTGATTCCTTTTAGAGAATTTTAAATTTCATTTATTGTGTTGTTCATCATTTTTAGTTTGCTCTTTAGTTCTTCTAGGTCCTTGTTAAATGTTTCTTGTATTTTGTCTATTTCCAAGATTTTGGATCATCTTTACTGTCATTATTCTGAATTCTTTTTCAGGTAGACTGCCTATTTCCTCTTCATTTATTAGGTCTGGTGGGTGTTTACTTTGCTCCTTCATCTGTGTGTTTTTCTGTCTTCTCATTTTGCTTAACTTACTGTGTTTGGGATCTCCTTTTCTCAGGCTGCAGGTTTGTAGTTCCCGTTGTTTTTGGTGTCTGTCCCCAGTGGCTAAGGTTGGTTCAGTGGGTTGTGTAGGCTTGCTGGTAGAGGAGACTAGTGCCTGTGTTCTGGTGGATGAGGCTGGATCTTGTCTTTCTGGTGGGCTGGTCCACTCCTGGTGGTGTGTTTTGGGGTGTCTGTGGCCTTATTTTGATTTTAGGTAGCCTCTCTGCTAATGGATGGGGCTGTGTTCCTGTTTTGCTAGTTGTTTGGCATAGGGTGTCCAGCACTGTAGCTTGCTGGTCGTTGAGTGAAGCTGGGTGCTGGTGTTGAGATGGAGATCTCTGGAAGATTTTCGCCATTTGATATTATGTGGAGCTGGGAGGTCTCTTGTGGACCAGTGTCCTGAAGTTGGCTCTCCCACCTCAGAGGCAGAGCACTGACTCCTGTCTGGAGCACCAAGAGCCTTTCATCCACACGGCTCAGAAGAAAAGGGAGAAAAAAATAGAAAGAACGAAAGAGGATAAAATAAAATAAAGTAAAATAAAGTTATTAAAATAAAAAATAATTATTAAGAAAAAAATTTTTTAAGTAAAACAAACAAACAAACAAAAAAATGGATGGACAGACCCCTAGGATAAATGGTGAAAGTAAAGCTATACAAACAAAATCACACACACAAGCATACACATACACACTCAGAAAAAGAGAAAAAGGGGAAAAAATAATGTATCTTTGCTCCCAAAGTCCACCTCCTCAGTTTGGGATGATTCATTGCCTATTCAGGTATTCCACAGATGCAGGGTACATCAAGTTGACTGTGGAGATTTCATCCGCTGCTCCTGAGGCTGCTGGGAGAGATTTCCCTTTCTCTTCTTTGTTTGCACAGCTCCCGGGGTTCAGCTTTGGATTTGGACACGCCTCAGCGTGTAGATTGCCTGAGGGCGTCTGTTTTTCGCTCAGACAGGACGGGGTTAAAGGAGCAGCTGATTCAGGCGCTCTGGCTCACTCAGGCCGGGGGGAGGGAAGGGTTCGGATGCGGGGCGAGCCTTAAGCGGCAGAGGCCGGTGTGTCATTGCACCAGCCTGAGGCGCGCCGTGGGTTCTCCCACAGAAGTTGTCCCTGGATCGCGGGACCCTGGCTGGCAGTGGTGGGCTGCACAGGCTCCCGGGAGGGGAGGTGTGGATAGTGACCTGTGCTTGCACACAGCCTTTTTGGCAGCGGCAGCAGCAGCCTCAGCGTTTCATGCCCTTCTCTGGGTTCCGTGCCGATAGCCGCGGCTCGCGCCTGTCTCTGGAGCTCCTTGAAGTGGCGCTCTTAAACCCCTCTCCTTGCGCACCAGGAAACAAAGAGGGAAGAAAATGTCTCTTGCCTCTTTGGCAGGTCCAGACTTTTGCCCGGACTCCCTCCCAGCTAGCCGTGGCGCACTAGCCCCCTTCAGGCTGTGTTCACGCTGCCAACCCCAGTCCTCTCCCTGGGATCCGAGCGAAGCCCGAGCCTGAGCTCCCAGACCCCGCCCATCCTGGCCGGTGAGCAGACAAGCCTCTCGGGCTGGTGAGTGCTTGTCAGCACTGATCCTCCGTGTGGGAATCTCTCCGCTTTGCCCTCCACACCCCTGTGGCTGCACTCTCCTCCGTGGCTCTGAAGCTCCCCCCCATCCGCCACCACAGTCTCTGCCTGCGAAGGGGCTTCCTAATGTGTGGAAACCTTTCCTCCTTCACAGCTCCCTCCCCGAGGTGCAGGTCCCATCCCTATTCTTTGTCTCTGGTTTTTCTTTTTTCTTTTGCCCTACCCAGGTACGTGGGGAGTTTCTTGCCTTTTGGGAGGTCAGTGGCCTTCTGCCAGCATTCAGTAGGTGTTCTACAGGAGCAGTTGCACCTGTAGATGTAGTTCTGATGTATCTGTGGGGAGGAAGGTGATCTCCGTGTCTTACTCTTCCGCCATCTTGAAGCTCTCTCTCTACTCTTAAGGTTTTTTTTTTTTTAAGAAGATGTTGGGGGTAGGAGTTTATTAATTAATTTATTTATTTTTGCTGTGTTGGGTCTTTGTTCCTGTGCGAGGGCTTTCTCTAGTTGTGGGAAGCGGGGGCCACTCTTCATCGTGGTTACTGGCCTCTCACTATCGCAGCCTCTGTTGTTGCGGAGCACAGGCTCCAGATGCACAGGCTCAGTAGTTGTGGCTCATGGGCCTAGTTGCTCCGCAGCACGTGGGATCCTCCCAGACCAGGGCTCGAACCCGTGTCCCCTGCATTGGCAGGCAGATTCTCAACCACTGTGCCACCAGGGAAGCCCCCTCCATTGAGTTTTTTTTTTTACTTTGGATGATTTTTTATTTTGCATTTCATATATTATCCAGTTTCACATTCTCACAGGATCAGCAATTACAACAGCCTCCTCGTCTCCCAAGTCTGAAAACGGCAAGACAGCCACAGCTGCGGCCAAAGGCAATGCACTGATGTGCACACAAAACAAAAAATTGCACAATTTTTCCTTCATTTTTCTTAAACTAACGGCTGACGCTAAGGCTCACTGCTGGAGAACGGAAACCCTTTTCTTCTTCATGCCTCAAACTAAAATGTTAAACTTATCTGACAGGGCGGACAAGGTCTCTTCAATAATTAATTGCACACACACACGAAAAATCCTTCATGTTGCATAAATATTTTGTTACACAGGGTACAAAAATACTTTCACTTTTTGATTGGTTTTGAAGTTTGGAAACCATGAGGAACCATGGCAGGGGTGGGGTGTGCCGCAGAGAGGTAAGCGAAACTGGGCAGAGAAAGGGTTTTCTTAATGGCTGTTGGCTCCTCTGAGGGGGAGGAAGCAGAGGACCCCAACTTGAAATGACCAAGAAAACGCTCGGTCTTGGCTGGGTGGTCCTTCCTGTTCAGCCTGGAAGTATGTGGGGTGGTGGAGGCCGCCAGCCGCAGGGCGGAACTGGCTGCAGGGCTTGGTCCTCACTGAAGCAGGGTGGGTGCAGGGGAGGCGGGTGTGGGGAGAGGGACCGGGAATGATGCACCATTAGTGGCCAGGACTTGTTGCTATGGTGACACAATGTGAGAACAAACTGTACACTCACATATATACAAGTTTATGTGTCTTAATTCATGCCAGGAAAACATGCAAAATTAAACGCCTCATTTCTTTGAGGTGGGGCTACGGAAGCAAATTTGGACTGGAGGTCAGGCCTTGCTCAGTCCCAGTGAGACCTCCGAGCTGGGTCTGGGTGTCCCAGTGAGAAGGCCCCTGAATCCTGCCATGAGGCCTTGGAGCAGGGCTTTGGGGCAGGACAGGGCTGAGGAAAAGGAGAGAAAGGAAACAGAGTCCACTGAGTCAGGCTTAAAATTCACAGTCTTTGGAGGGAAACAGCAGCTCTGCACGGGCCACCTGGGGGCAGTGGAAGCTCAGGGTGGCTCCCTCCCCAGTGAGGCGGGCGGGGGCTTCGAGCTGTGGTGACCAGACTGAAGAACTAACAGAACTGACGATATTTCCATCCTTGCTGGGTGGTATCAGAGGAAGGGTACCAGCGCACCTGAGCATGTAGGGCGGCAGCGGCAGCAGCAGTGGCGGCTGGGTAGGTAAACGCAGCATGTGAGATGGCTGGGGTCAGCTCTGTGGTGTACAGAGGGTAGGGGGCCCAGGCCTCTGGGGATGCGGGGATCAGAGCGGCCCCCATCAGGTCATAGGGGTCTCGTGCGATGAAGTGTGCTCCTAGGGCGGGGTGAGCGTTGGTGGGATTAGGTGTAGCCATTAGCTTGTTCTTGGCCATCTTGGTGTTGGCTTTGGCAAACTCTAGCCTCAGGGTCTGAGGGTTCTCAGGATCAAAGCGAATACCGTTCAATGCATTCTTGGCCGCTTCTGCTCCTGCCCGGCTGTCAAAGATCACAAAACCAACAGGCTGTCTCGATGTGAGCTTGATCAGGGACCCTTCATACCCCTTGAACGGCCTGAAGAGCAGGTAGAGTTCTCTGGGTTTAATATCCACAGGGAGCCCACTGACGAACAGTGTCCGGACCTCCTCCTCCAGGGTGCCGCTGGAGCCCGAGCCCGTGCCGGTGCCGGTGCCGGTGCCCGTGCTGGTGCCGTGCTCGCCGTCCGGCTTCAGGTTGCTCATGGTGCGGGGGGTGGGGTGGGGGTGGCTAGGGGAAGGGAACACGGAGGGCTAGCGCGGCGCCCGGCCCCGGCGAGGAGGTGGGAAGGGGCGAGGTGAGCGGTGCGCTCCGGGGGTGAGGGGCCGGGTGGCGGTGGGGAGCGCGCGGGGCGGTGAGAGGGGCAGCCGCAGCGTCGGGCTGGGGTCACATCAAGTTTGGCGGGTGCAGGAGGCGGGGAGGGGGTGCGGCGGGGGAGGCACTGGGAACCGGAGCCGAGCCGGAGCGGCCGCCGCCTCCGCCTTTTCACTGCGACCCGCTCCATTGAGTTTTAATTTCAATTATTGTGTTTTCTTTCTAGGAGTTTTGTTTACATCTGTCTAAAATCTAAGTCTTTTTCTTTTTTAATAGGTTTACTGTTCTCCACAGTATTTTCAACCTTGATTTTTTATTTCTTTACATATAATTTACATAGTTACTTTATAATATGTGCTTACTAATTCCAACATGTTAATTCTTTGAGTTTGTTTCTGCTTTCTACTACCACTTTTAGTGGTTCTTGCTCATGATGCCGTGTTTCATTATGTCATTTTTTATTCGAAAAATTAATTTTGGGAAGTTTTTGGGTCTGAAATGAAAGTGTGTATTCATTCCCCCAAGAGGACTTGTATTTGCTTTTGCTACTGAAGTCACTTAACAGTCTGGAACCACTTTGGGCTAAATGCAAAACTTAAAGTGCTTTGGACACCCAGGTCAAGAGAATTTGGATGGCAATTCTGTGTGATGGTTGACTTTGAACTACAATTTCTCAGGAGCAGGATCCTTTCCCTGCCCTTCCTCACTTTCACCTTCAGTACCAAGGCAACTTTCTTGGGAGTACTCTAGGGTATAAGAGAAGTTGGGTGGGCTTACTTCTTTGCTTTTATGTTGAGAATGTAGCACTTAAGGGTTAAAGGTTTACAGTGGGGATGGTTGTCTGTTAGATTCCCTACCTTTGGCAGGCCTAGACTTTTCTACTTTCATCTTGAATTTAAAAGCTGTATAACTCTTTTGCTCTGAGTTCATGTTCAAGGCTCTGAGTTATCTATCACCACATAGCTTATACATAACAATTTTCCTTTTTACATTCTCCACTTTTATTTGATTCTGCAGGAGGAACAGGAACAAATGTCACCCTCATCTCTTTTTGCTGAGCTAATTATAGGCCACAAGCATCCTCTCTCATTTTTCTGCTTCACTGGATATAGTATCCCACAACGTTTTAGTAGTTATTGTGCCTTGGAGTTCTAGGATAGGCTTAGGGTCCTGAGAGCCATGCCTCTCAGAATCTTAGGAGACTTTATTATCAGAGTTGGCCTCTAGGATCACGGGAACTCTGGACCAATATAGCAAAGGGAAAAATTTTAGTAAGTTTTGTTTAAGTTCGAAAAAGTTTTCAAACCATAGCCACGTTTCACAGTACTTTTGCACTTGAGCCCCTCATATTACCATAGAGTCCAGTTTTCATGATGAGTAATAGTAATTTTATGAATATGTTAGATGCAACTAGAGGACGTGGAAGAGCAAATCTTTGCAGACCATCATTTCATTTTTTTGCCATGGAGGTGTCATATGCTTTTGTACTTTCAGCCTCTAGGGAATACAAGGTGTTCCATAAACATTTGAATGTTTCTAGGTAGATCTGAGCTCTAGTTGATATTGTGGGATTGTTTCTATGTTCAGTTTTAGACAAGTTATATAAATCATATGTGTCAACTAGGGGGAAGGTAAAAAATGTAATGTCCAAAGATAAAAGAAAGGGTAGATTATCATAGGGTGGACTTGAGATAAGAAAATGCATGGTTGATAGAGGCCTAGTGCTGGAAAACAAATGGAAATAGACACTATCCAAAGATTTGATTGCATACCTCTGCTGTTAAAGTGGAGAACCTGGACTAGTTTTCAGTTTGGGTTGAAGCCCTCCATTTTCATATGTCTTTTTCCCTCCTTTCTTCCCTCCACCCCTCGCCTTCCCTCCTCCTACCCCCCTTCCCCCTTGCCCCAAACCCCATACACACTCTCAATACACAGAAACTAGCTACGATTCTAAGCCAAAGTGTATTTGGCTCTGTCCTGGCTTTTGACATTGGAGGTTCACAAGTTGAAGAACAGGTATACTTACCAGCCAGGGAATTCCGTCATCTAAGACCATGGTACCTTGCTGCTAGGAAAGGAGTAGGATTGGCTCTCCCAAGTATAGAATATAGATCTAATGTCTTTGGTAGGGACTTAGAGTACCTTTCTGTTCCCCCTGGATTTCCCTTTCTCTCCCTCCAGCTCACCTTAGTAATGCTTGATTTTAACTACCTGAAGGCCATGTGGATTATAGTAATTCATGTGAACAGTTTATCACTTATGCTTGATTACCGTGTAAGAACAGTAATGATGACTTCTTATCATTATGACATTATTAAATAAATGTCATGTTAGTATTGTAAGTTTAATATAATTATGGTATTTTATCACTAATGGATACACATTTAAAGAAGTTATTGCTCAACACTATAGGAAGAACATCAATTTTTAAAAATCTAATAATTTTTTACTGTGGAAACTATAGTATGTCTTCCTTGTACATAGCTAAATAGTATTTAAAATGTGATTCTGGGTGGAGAAAAGGAAACAAGAGCCCCCTGCTGCCGTCAGGAAGCCAAAGGAGTAGAAAGAAGAGAAGGTGCTTTGTTGCCTTTGCCCATGAAGAGGCCACTCACCATTCTCATTTTTCTCTATTAATTTTGGCATTGAAACACATTCTAGATTTTAAAATGAATTTTTTCTTCAAATAATATGTATCAGTTTGAGCACTTTTGAAATACTTATTTTCAGAGTTGAGGGCTAAACTCAGGGCACATTTAGAATACTTAAATAGATCACAATTAAAATGTAATATGTTAATGCATCTCAAACTATTAAACTTTTTTTGTAAGTTAAACAAAGATAAGTTAAAGTTTGGATGGTTAATGTACTGTGGTACTGTCATGATGGTGATGGCAGCGGTTTTTGTTTTGTTTTAAATACTGAGAAAGCTTTACTAAATTTGTATGATTATTGCCTAGTAAACACTAGGTGGTGCAATTGTGTAAGGACCGTATAATGAATTATGTGGAGGGTTTTTTTGTTGTTTTGCGGGGAGGCAGGAGGATGAAATTAAAATTCTGGCTTGAAGAAACTTTGGAAAGGAGAATTCTCAAAGTATTAAAATGAATGGATGACTCTTGCTGTTTTATTAATTGTTCCGGACTTCAAATGGGGGCCTGTCTTGTAATTTAGACGACAAAGATCTCGAAGTATTTGTACTTTCTATATTGCATTTTAAGCTCAACGAACTACAGAAGGAAAAAACCCCCACAAAAAACAGAAAAGAAAACTAATCTAATTTGGTTTTCTACAAACATTTAAATATTGAATTGCTCTGTGACTGCAACTAGACAGGCTTACCCTCTACTATTTCAAGTCATTCTAAAATGCCATAGGAACAATTGAACAATTATCTGTAATATTATATTTCATCATATCAAGTGATTGTTGATCAGTTAAAACTAGAAAAGTAGCTTTTCTCTTGGCATGTTTTTTGTCTTCTTTTAGCCACTTTATAAAAAACCCTTGCATTCCTATGTAAGTTCAGGTCATTAAATTATTAAACTGAAGGTTTAGTTTCTGAAATGAAATAATTATTGTTGATTTACTTGTATATTAAGGAGAAGAAAATATTTCTATACAGATAATTATTTAAAGCCTTAAGTCTTAACTCTGAAAGGTTTTTTTCCCCCCTTTCAACTTCTTTTCCAATTTGAGATACAGTTTTTTTTTTCTGAAATTAAAAAAAAATAATTTATGTCTTCTAGCAATTTAGTGAATAATGTTTTTTCCGTTACATTCGTATTTAAATGTCTTTCGATATTTTGGAAGCACAAAGTGAAGCTGTCCTACCGTCTTAAAACTTTCACTGATAATCACAGAAAAATCAGAATTAATGTAAGTACTTCAGTAGCGTATCATAACTGATAGAATTACACAAACTCTATGTGCATTTTTACATTTTTCTGTGAATCATATATCCTCTGTGAGACAGTTATACAAAACTGATTTTACTTTTCGCTCATGTAATGAAACAGCATAGGACTTTACATTTCTTTAAAACGTATCTTCCATATACAACTATACAAAAATTATATTTTTAGAAATTTAGATTTATATCTTATGAAATTCTTTCCCTCTAACGTTTATAATAATACCTCTCTTCAAGTCTACCACTTTTAGTATTTTTCTTCTGAATTTTTGATATTTCTGTTTTGAGGTAGTATTACTTCATTACTTATGAATAAATTATATATTACACATTTATTTCAGAAGATGTTCAAACTTTTTTATAATGTATAATACCAGGTAGGTTATTATCAGTAATTAGCAGAGGAGGTTTGAAAGACAGAGTCATTTTCTTTCTATCTGTGAAACAGGGATGTATGTGTGCACAGACTCACAGACACACACACGTCAGAGATAGTTTGGGAGTACTCTAAGTCCAAGCAGTTGGGCCGTGGCTTATTGGATGATACATATTTTTATTTAAAATTTATTTTCTGTCCCCTTTGTAACTTTTGGAATGTAACGTTATTAATACTTTATTTAAACAATATAGATTTTGTTTTTGAGTAATGTAAACCAGTTTTAGATAAAATGTTATAGAAACAATTTTGTGGAATTGAAAAATCAGTATTTTTGTAGTAGTTGGCAGCTTTTATAAAATGACTTGCTGCTCTTGAAGATATATCCATTATCTCAGTTGTCACTATTTAATGGCACCCATGTTAGCTACATTAGCCAGGGGGCTGAATAGCCATGAAAATGGGAGTAACCTTTGACCTCAGAAATGGTTCTTTTAAAAGAGGATTGAAACATTGGTGATAGGAAATTTGAATTGCTCCTGCAGCTGCAGTGTTTGTTCTGTGACTACTTAATTTAGTTTGGAGCTATACTTTTTCTTCTCAATCTGTCAGTCTTTCAGAAGCATCAAATTCACTTCAGGAAGGAAAAAAAATACTTCCTTCCCAGGCCTATATTATTGAATGCAGTATTCAGGCTTCAAACAGTTTCATTTAGGTAATACATACAGTCTTAAGAATGGGAATCCTCACATTTGACGTGCTCTGTTAAATATATACCTCATTCAGACCCTATCCAAGATATTGCTATTTAGCCGGTTATTTTGGATAATCCTTTTAATGACTGTAACTCAACTTCTTAGCTATGTAGAAGACTGGTAGAGTGTGGAGATATAATGTGTGTTGTGTGTGTGTAGTATGTATACATATATTACTGATGTGTAAATATGTGTGTATGTATATATACATTATATAAATTTGTTAAGGTTTTATAAATAATTTGGATTTTGTATGATATATGTACATATTTATTTAGATATTTGAAAGATAAACTGTGCAAGCCTTGTGTTTGATGCATGGGGAATTACATACGGAATACTCAGAGTAATGGGATCGCTATGGCTGATTCTCACATGCTGACAAAAATTTAGCCCAAAGAAATTTGAAAGTGATGACGTAAAAAACAAAAACAAGTTGGTCTTCGGTTTCATTAGTTTGAAGTTATTAAGTAGTATGGCTTTTACTCAACTCTTCTACCCTTACTTTTAAACATTTAATAAAGCATTTGTCAATCAGAGAATGAGGGGGAAGAAAAGGGCAGAAACCCAGCAATTGCTGCTTTAATACCAACTGAGGCAAAAATGAAACATTTGCTATATATTTTAATATTTGTTCCTCTATTATTATAATGTTAAATGATTTTGAAAAAACAGAATATTATGGTAAAAAATTATTTATGAAAGTAATCTTTCATATGAAAGAAGTTTTCAACATTATACAATTAAGAATAATGTGAAATTAAAAAAACATGTATGATTGTAACTTTATTACACACTGTATTGAATTATAAATTCTGACAGTGAGCACTGTTTGCATATAGTTTAAAAAATCAAAGAGTACATATATTACCAAATGTAAAATAGATAACTAAGCAGATGCATAGCACAGGGAGATCAGCTTGGCGCTTTGTGACAACCTAGACGGGTGGGATAGGGAAGGTGGGAGGGAGACGCAAGAGGGAGGAGATACGGGGATATATGTATATCTATATATCCTGATATATATGTATAGCTGATTCACTTTGTTATGCAGCAGAAACTAACACACCATTGTAAAGCAATTATACTCCAATAAATATGTTAAAAAAAATCAAAGAGTTACTGAAGTCCATTTGAGTTAAAAACTTATTAAATCAAAATGGGATCAATTAAAAACTGAAATACAGAATTTAATCGTGTTTTAATTAGGAAAATATGTAATAGATGTAGTTCTAACATACTGCTTTTCTGTATTTCATATTTAACATAAGCAATCACGTATAGAGATATGATTATTAGAATATATAATATAAAACACACTCTTATGCATTTTCTGGTTCACTGTTAGCATTTCTTTGTGTGTGACTGGCTAGGGGTGCCTCTAGAAGGCACCAAGTTCATTCCTTAGCCAACCGTAAGAGGGGGCTTCTATACCAACAAGCTGCGGTCTCTACCCTCTTTACTTGAATAGTGTGTATAATTATCTGCTCTGAAAGTGAACTTTTTACTTAATGAATTTTCTGAATTCCATACCTTCTTTTAATTCATCAGATTAATTTGTTTGCACTAGCTGTTAATACTGACTTTGTAAGAGTTTAAGTGACCTAATTATAAAAGAAAAAAATACTTTGATATTTTGGAAGAACGTTAACAGAGGCCAAATAATATTTATGTCTCGTTTATAGAAATAACTAGTAAATTAAATACTATTTCTTACTATAGAAAACTTGTTTCTGTCTTGAATAGAATTGTGCAGACCATCTTTAAGCCACCGTTAAGTCAAGATACAGAAAACGATTTCTGTATAGTTTTTAGAGGTCTAGTTGTTTTTTAAAATTTAACTGCTTTTCAAAGTGATACTTGTTACAGAGCTCCTAGAACATAACCTTTTAATAGAATAACTTGCTTCTATTTAGAATACCAATAAAAATGATGAAATGTTAAACTCTTTAAGAAATTAAGAATACAAAACATGTCCTGAATCACTCAAGAAATAACTTATTAACTATTATCTACCTATCTATCCATTCATCTATAAATTATGATACTTAATGGAATTATTGTTTCAAATTCTCCAATTGCCTATAGATAATATTTCAACTACTAGAAAGAAATATATTACTAAAAAATTAATATGATAATACTTGGAGTAATCAGAGTTTTTCTAGAATTTTTTTTAACCATTGTCTATGGAGCAGACCTTATTCAGCATACTCAGTTTATTCTATATGTTACAAAAGCTTTGGCAATGTGAAAGAATTCTATCTGCTTTCACCTTGCAATATCTGTACAGTTTCTACTGCAAATGAAAAGAATGGCTTTCTGTGTCAAAAAATTGGCCAGATTGCAGTGAGATAATACAGTTTTCTAGATAGATGTAAATTGTGGGTTTACTGTCTTAGAAGAAAATACAAATTGATTTTTAAAAATTAATAATTTAATTGTGTATATATTTGGGAAGAGTTCCACTTTTCATCAAATGCTATTTTTGCTAAAATAGGTTTCTTTGAAATACTTTAGCAACAGATGTTGAAATAATATTCTTAATAGTTTATTAAAAGCTCTAGGAGGCTTGGGTTTGAGAATTACAGAGGGAAAAATTGAGAAAAGTCTGTGAAAAGACACCAGCCCATGAATTCTAATGACTGGCACTATATTGCTTTGAAAATATCTACACTAATCACAGATAGTGGTTGCATCTCACCTCGTGATTTTTCAGATCAAAATAAAAGTAACGGATTTTTGTAAATAATTTTCCTTGAATGTTTCTTCATTAGAAGTGATAGGATTCTGACTCTGAGAACCATTAGACAGTGAAATTCTGTCAGGCTAGTTTCATCTTTTCTGCTAGCTTTATTACATTAAAAAATGTAAACCCTTATAATTGTTGAGTTCTTGTCAATTTGAAAATACATGTCAAAGTAATATATTAAAAATATTTTTCTTGAATGATACATGAATGAATGTTTTTAAAGGAGGTGTTGACACTAGTGATTCTTATTCATATTAAGCTATAAAGAAAATATACAGCATGATGTAGTACATTTAAAGCAGACTTGTGTTAGTAATATATGCTACAATTTTGGGGATATGGAAATCATCTTCATAGGTGGACAACCTTGCTTGTATGAATTTCTTCCCCTTTGAATACCCGAAGCAATTTGTCAAAAGCAATTTTTTTCTTTTGAAGTGATGGTTTAAAATATTTTAAAATGATAAAAGCTCTAAACTCATATAGATTACAGCATCCTAATTCTGTAAGGTAGTCACATTTGTCTTATTTTTCTACAGTAGCATATTAATGAATCATTTCATATGTAGTGAGTCAGTTTTTATTTTAACATCTTAGTTTGGATTCTGTAGATCCCATTATTTTAAATATTGCTAACAATAATTTATAAATACTTGGTCATATATAACTGAGGGATTGATAATATTTTACTTGTTTAAAAGCAGGGCCCTAGACTGTATGACTCTTGAGGTTCCTTTCTAGCATTTTGAGCTGTACTTCTATAATTCAGATTATGTTCTTTGAAATTTAAGCCTTATTTTGTCCTATCTGAAATACAAAAAAAAATCTTGTTTTTCTGAGCCTAGCATATGGTGATTGAAAATTTATTAGACTCAGATTTTGCCATTGGGAGACTTCTTTTTTTTTTTTTTTTTAGCAAAGATAAGACATTCCTTCATTCATTCATTTGACAACACATTTATAAAACATCTGGTATGTTCTATACAAGTAAGTAAGTTATCCTCATTGCTCAAGTTGCTTACATTCTGGGCAGGGGGGAACAGATAAATAAATAGGTAATTAAAATTTAAATATATAAGTTGATGAGTACTATGATTGGGGAAAGTACAAAGCACTCTGAAAGTACCTGTGATGGAATTAGGTTTGGCCAACTAACCAAATCTTAGTGAGGCCTGGTGTTGGGGAAAGCTTTCTGGAGAAGGTTTTGGCTAACCTTGAGGCCTAGCGTGTGTAAGAGTTAGCCAGACGAAGTGTGGGAAGGGAGAGAGAAGTGGGGATAGTTAAGTGAGTTTCACTTGAAATCACCGTATGTGCAAAGGCAAAGAGGAGCTGGAGAATTTGGCATGACTTAATGGGAATCCAAGAGATGAAGCTCGAGCTGTGAGCAAGGACCATTTCATGCATGGTCTATGTATCACTGGAATTTCATCCTTGGTGCAATGGGAACTCATTAAGGCATTTCAGAGAAGTGACATGGTTATTGTTGCTGTTTGGAAATATTACACTGGCAGCAGTGTGGAGAATGGATTGGAAGAAGTGAGATTAGAGGCAGGGACATAATGTGAGGACTTTCTGAGTAACTGAGATGTACTGGAGTCATAAACTTTTTGATAGCAATAGAGTTGGAGAGAATTAGATGAATTTATGAAATATTTAACTAGTAAGAGCATAAGAGTTGGTGATTGATGGAATGTGAAGGCTTGTGGAAGAAATAGCAATAAAGGTGACACCTAAATTTCTGACAGGTAACTAGGTAGATGGTGCTTCCATTCAATGTGATTGGAACCATGGAAGAAGTCTGAAAGGGAAGAATATGAATTTAGTTAGAGAAATGGTGAACTTAAAGTTAATGTGAAATATTGCATGGAGATGGCCAGTAAAAGTTGAATTTTATATAACCAGATGCTCAGGAGAAAAATGGGAACTAGTGATTAAGAGTCATCAGCATGTAGGTAGTAATTGGAGTAGATGTGATGTCTTAAAGGGAGGATATAAAGAGAAGAGAGGAGGATCCTGGATAAGACACTGAAGGATCCAACATTTAAGAGATGGTCAGAGGAAGAAGAACCAGTGAAGAAGTAGCTGGAGAGAGATAGGAGGAAAATGAGGAGAGTGCAGTGTCACTGATTTTAAAAGGTATTAAGACAGAGTAGAAAATACACATTATATGGGAAATACAGATAAAGTGCTGAGTAATTTCAGATGAAGAAAAGATTTCGTCTGACTAGGGAACAGGAATGCTTCATGGAGGAGGTAGCATCTGAAAAGCACATTTTTCTTTTTACATCTTTATTGGAGTATAGTTGCTTTACAATGTTTTGTTAGTTTCTGCTGTACAACAAAGTGAATCAGCTATATGTATACCCATATCCCCTCCCTCTTGAGCCTCCCTTCCACCCTCCCCATCCCACCCCTCTAGGTGGCCACAAAGCACGGAGCTGATATCCCTGTACTATGCAGCTGCTTCCCACTAGCTAACTGTTTTACACATGGTAGTGTATATATGTAAATGCTACTCTCTCAGTTCGTCCCACCCTCCCCTTCCCCCACTGTGTCCATAAGTCTGTTCTCTACGTCTGCGTCTCTATTCCTGCCCTGCCAAGCACATTAAAGAAGCTACTGAATGATAGGAAATATATTCCAGGTAAAGGAGACAGCTTAGTAAAAGATAGGAAAGTGTCAATATTAAGGCTATAGAGGTAGCAAGTTGTATGTAAGCTAGCAACAGTTTTAGGATTTGTGTTAGAGATAGGACTAGAAACGTAGTAGGGGGAAATGAATATGAAGGCCTTGCTTGCCATGCTAAAGCTCTGTGCTCTTTTATTTTAAATAGTCTTTTTTTTTCTTTTTTTTTTTTTAGTTTGTGTGTATTTTTATTCATCTGACAATTTTTATGTATTGCAAGTAATTTTGAGAAGCTGGCATCATCACATTCTATCGTGATTACTACTACTGCCAGCACCAGCAGCACTGAGCTGCCGTGCCTTCCTGGGAGAAGCCCTGCTGTCACCAGGCTTGTTTTCTTTTAAAAATTCCCACTGTGTGTCTCTTCTCTGGTCTTTCGCCCCCATAAGGGTCTGGGGCTAGCAGAGGAACGGCCTCACACTCCCCTCCTGGCTGCAGCCTACCTAAAGTTCTGTGCTCTTAGCAATAGGAAGCTATAGGAAGATTTTAAATACAGGGATGATTTCATTCCTTTTAAGCCTGAATAATATTCCATTGTATAGCTATATCACATCTTGTTTATCTGTTCATCAGCAGTATTCTTTAGGGATGCATATATAGGCAGTAATCTATTTTGAATAAGGGAAGGGAAGGAATAACCCAAAATTCAAGGTCTAGTCACCTCTGAAGGAGGGAATGGGAGGGATACAATTTGGGAGGAGACATGAGGATCTTAAGGTACTTATTTTGTTCTGTTTCTTAAGCTGGATGGTAGGTAGATATTCATTTTATTATTCATTAAATAGTACTTACATGTTTCATACTTTAGTATGTATATTTCACAATCAAAAAATTCAAATGATCATGCAGTAGTTTAATTTTCAGTATCTTGCGAATAGAGGAATAATATTGTGAGATTTGGTTTTTCATAAGATTAATCTATCAGTAGGTTGGGTTGGGGCAAAGAGAGGTTCTTTGCAGAGATTATTGAAATAGCCCAGGAAAGGAGTGGGGGGCCTGAATCAAATCAAACCATAGTATGGGAGAGGACATAAAATGAATACAAATCAGGCAAAAAAAACCCCAACCAAACAAGAAAAACAGTGTTCACCAACTGGTGGAAGGGACAGGGTAAAGAGATGTTCATTGCTAGTTTGCTTTTTTCCCTCTTCCTTGGAACGACTATATCCAAAACCACTCATGTTAAATCCCCCACTATTCTCCCTGCCTCACTCAGCAGAAGACTTCTCTTCAGTTTTTGTTAGAAAAAAAATAGGACATTAAGCTTTAATGTCTCACTTTTTTTCCTTCCTACTTCACATCAAGAACTACGAAGAGTCTGAGATATTACCCTACTTGCAAATCAAAACAGCCTGCCAGTTTCATGGGTGCTGGTAGAAAATATAAGACTCCTGGGTCAGAGATGAAGGACGGTTTATTCATAGCAATAGAGTAGTTGAAGTATCAGCATTTTTGGACTAGTTCCCTGAGCCCCAGTTCCCTTAGGTGACATGAAGTGGGTCAGATGACACCTGTATGTTCAGTGGGTTGAATTACAGGAAAGGAGCCCTGAGCTTAAGGAACCCAAATCTTTTATAATGGGCAGTAAGCATGCCTCCTCTTTGCCCCATGAGAGACATTACCTCTGTTTTCCAGGGCTGTTTGCTATGCTTGAAAAGATAGTCTAGCACAAAGGATATTCCGTGCCTCTTTTTTTTTTTTTTTTTGTGGTACACGGGCCTCTCACCGTTGTGGCCTCTCCCGTTGTGGAGCACAGGCTCCGGACACGCAGGCTCAGCGGCCACGGCTCACAGGCCCAGCTGCTCCGCGGCATGTGGGATCTTTCCGGATCGGGGCATGAACCCGTGTCCCCTGCATTGGCAGGCGGACTCTCAACCTCTGCACCACCAGGGAAGCCCTTCAGTGCCTCTTTTAAGGGAACGTGAGAGACCTATGGAGAATTGTCTCCTAGCATCTCAAAACATATCTTAATTTTTATCCTCCTTTCATTCCCATGTATCTCAAAAATAAGTTATTTCTTTTCATGGCTAACACTCCAACTTTGATGTTGATGCCGTTTCTCTTGCCTTCCTTGAGACCTTGTGTCATTGGCTGTGTCTTCTTTCCCAAATTTTCATTCATCAAATATTAATTGAATACTCATGATACAGTGAGGAATACTAGAGAACAGCTTCATGTAGCGTTTATGCTAGCTGAGGAGCTCAGACAAGTAAGCAAAGAAGTAATCAAGATAATATTAGAGTAGGATAAGTTCAATACGGTTAAAACCAAAATAGAATGATGTGACAGAAACTGAGATGGAGCTATTTTATTAGGTGGTCACTGGAGAAGACATTCAGGAAGAAGTGACATTTGCACAGAGATCTGAATCATGAAAAGCCTCAGATTTCCACACTAAAAGAACAGCAGGTACAAAGGCTCTGAAGGAATAAGCTTGATATTTTTTGAGGAACAGAAGGAAAGTCTATGTTTCTGGAGTGTATCAAGCTAAGGAGGGAAGTGGTAAATGATGAATTTGGAGAGGTAGATCATGGCAGGCGTTTGAATTTTATTGATATCTTTAACTTTTGTTATTCCACTACATCTTTCTTCTTAATTTATAGATATTCTAAGGCCTTTTTCCTTTCTAAATCATTTTTGTATAGATGCCACTACTTCCTTTTCTTGTCCAAATTCTTTGAAACAGGGAAATAAAAGATAAATTCTTAATGTCTGTTGGACAAAAATAGTATCATTAGAAATTGTGAGAATTCCTGAGAGACAAGAAAGCAGAAGACTGGAATATGAGTACCCAGAATGGCACTGAGAAGAAAACAGCTCTGTATGAAGGGAGAGCCTCAAAATTTTCAAGTTCCTGGTGATAGGAGTAATTATTTAAAGGTCTGTGCCTTGACCATAAACACACATATGCTTTTTCTCCCTCCCTCTCCTTCTCCTGAGTGACACACACACACAGTGGCAACAGCAGGCAGCAGTGGCATTTGTCAATTGTTGAAATTCAAAAGCTATATGTAAGATAAACTACCTGTCTCAGAAAGGCTTCCAATGTGGCCGTAGGGGCATGAGAAAAGAGAAGAACATAGTAACTGAGATGGAAAGAAGTAGAAAAGTTGGGATATGTTTGGGATGAAGCAGAGCCAGAAAGGGAAAAGAAGACATGACAGTGGTGACTGATAGTGAGGAAGACTTGCAAGAGTGGGTTTTTTGTTTTCCTTTTTTTTCTTTCTCTCTCCCTTCCCCTTTCCTCCCCGCAACCCCCCAACCCCCCCGTTTCCCTCTCTCCTTCAGTAAAACCAAGCATTTCTGTGTAGCCAGAGTGTATTTCATGTTGTTGGAAAAGGGAAAAGAGTTGGTGATAAGACGATTGGAAAGGATGCCGTTATTCAAATTTAGTTACTCATATATTTAATAAAAGACTAGAAGAACTTAAATAAACATTTGTTATCCTTATAGTTTGTGCACGTCAGATATTCAAAGGTCACAAAGCTGGGCAGTTCTGGCTCAGGATCTTTCATGAGGTTGCAGTCATCCAAAGGCTGGCCTGGACCTGTTAGATCTAAGTCTCAGGTGGCTCGTATACGTGGTTGGCAAGGGGGTGCTGGTTGTTGGCGAGAGGCTAGCTCTTCCTCTTCCATTGTTGAAGACAATGTCTTCACAGGCTTGCTCTGAGTGTTTTCACAGCATGGTGGCCAGTCACACCCTCTCCCTCTGGCCTGGGGCTGACAAGTGTCTGTGAAGGAAAACTTGAGCTCATGGAGAGCTGTAGCAGCTAGAACACTGGGTAGAGCAGCAACTTAAAAATTTTTGTTTTAAATACGCCACAGTGAAAGAAGCACGTAGTGACAAAATGATGGATTTTGGAATTAGACAAATTTGTGTTAAAAGTATACCTCCATCATTTTTGTATTTTGTAAAATAAATAAATACTTCTTCATATGGTTGTTGTAAAGTCTAAATGAGAAAATGAATATAAAGCATTCAGCATATGGTAGGTGTTCTCTAATTAGCTGAAAAAAGAACTTTCTTCTCTCTTTTTTGATCAAACATAAAATGAACAACACTGAAACCCTGGAGATTTCCCAAACTTGGTGAGGTTTAGAAATAAGTAAATGTAATTTCTAAAGGTAAATTGCACATATTGCCTTATTGACATAATCAGTGATTTAGATGTGGGAGGTTAACAACACCCAACACAAATGTAGTTTTCAGGAATGGACCATTGCACTGTAACAGTATTAAACCTTTTACTGAGCATCTTTAAGGGAAAGTACTTTTGAGTGAGCCGCATATTGAATAATTTGTAACAGAGTCACACCATAAAACTTACGTTTGAAATAAGTAAATGATGTCCAAACATCAATTTCATAAATTAAGTAACTTTCATAAGTGTAAATTGGAATGTTCATGAAAAGAGGATGCATACATACCAGTGTTCATATCAAATCCACCATTTACTCATATTATCTGTATTGTTATAAATTAAAAAATTCTTGGCAATTAAAGTATGTATGTCATCCACATTTCCTTTATTAGAAAATAACTGACATATAATATTTAGTAACTACTGAAAAAATAGCAAACCCTACTTTGAATAATTAGATACCTTGTCTTTGGCTGGCACCGTCTGTGACAAATCCTGCACTGTATTGTTTACAGACACACAGCTGCAGCCTAAGATGGCACCAAAACCAATTATTGGTGCTGTGCCCTTTGCAGCCCTGGCCCTGTTTCCTCTAGAAAGGAGGACGTGGGAAGAGAGGTTGCAAATACAGGAGTGATAAGAATAATTGATAGTTTATGTCTCTTCTATCTTAAAAAAAACAAAACAAAAAACACCTCTCCCTCCATGTTGAGACTCCTCTAGCTACCACTCTCTCTCTCCATCCACATCTGTGGCTTCAACTACATCTTTGGCTTCTAAACCTATATTTTCATTCTAGATCTCACTCCTAAGCTCCATATCTCTATTTGGGTGTTTAGTGTCTACCTAAAGCTTTAAGTTAGCCTGACACTCCACAGAATATGCATTTCCTAAATAGTAATTGCTAACTATTACTATTAGCAGCCTAGCCATTTTGCATATTTTTAAATGTCTGGTGAAATAATGGAATGTCACAAAGTCAAAGTGGTAAGTTATCTCAGAAAAATCCTAGTTGTGTTTCTAATAGAAAATATTCTTTTGTGGAAAGTGCCTCTCTCAAAGGAGTATGATTAACTCTATCAATGGTATAACTGTGGTTCTCCATCAATTTGAAGGAGAATAAAGGATGCTTACATTTAAGGCATTAGCCCAAGAGTGGGTGAAGCACCTGGAATGAGGCATTTACTCAGTGTTCACTACTACTTCCATCTGCAAATATATTCTGAATAAAATTGGTAGGAAGTGGGAAACTTTTTCTTTAAATCAAAATAACACATACACAGTATAAAAAGTTAGAGCTCTACAGACTCATAACTAACAATGACATTTATCTTCCTAGCACTCTCCAGAGGCAACCACTTTCAATTCTTCAGTTATTTCTTCTGGTATATACCTCCATATTTGTAAACAGCATGCATGTATTTCTTTATTTTGAAAATTTTAGTTTTTAACCTATTAACATTTTACTTTGGAAGAGGAGAACTTCACCACCACCTCAGCAGTTATCCCCTCCCATGCATGCTTCCTCTCTCCTTTCTAACATAGTTCACCACAATTTTTGGTTAATCAATATTGTGTGTTTACATTATTCTAACTATGTAAATAAAGTTTAGCCATGTAGCATACTATGATTACATTTTTATTCTTCTATAACTTTTTGTTTTTTCTGCAGTTAATAATTGCCTTGCTTTTTTATTTGGTTATCTTTTACTGACCTATTATTTTTCATTGCCAACTTCACCAGCAGAAGTGTAAATTTTCTTTCAGTAAGTTTAAATGATCAGGTAATCTATTACTTTCAATTTTATTTTTTCTTGCCAATATCCTTCCTAGAGTTCTCTGCTCTCCTGCTTCAATCTGCATGAGATACAGTTATCCTCCACTGTTATTCTGGGACTCTTTTTCTTTTTCCTTATTCTTATGTTGGATCCTTTATTTCCTGGATCTCATCCTCTTTTCTTGGTTTATTCCATCCTTTGGTGGGACACATCCTCCAGTAACTTACTGAAAAACAATGCATGCTAATTACATTTTAAGACATTGCCTCTTATATGACTTTATTCTAACCTCACACTGAAGTGACAGTTTGGTTACATATATAGTTATAGGTAGAAAATAATTTTCCTTCAAAAATTGAAAGCATTGGAGATTGGTTCAAGATGGCGGAGTAGAAGGCCGTGCTCTCACTCCCTCTTGCGAGAACACTGGAATCTCAACTAACTGCTGAACAGTCATCAACAGGAAGACACTGGAACTCACCAAAAAATATACCCCCCCAACCAAAGACAAAGGAGAAGCCACAATGAGACGGTAAGAGGGGTGCAATCAAAATAACATCAAATCCCATAACTGCTGGGTGCGTCACTCACAAACTGGAGAACGCTTATACCACAGAAGTCCACCCACTGGAGTGAAGGTTCTGAGCCCCACGTCAGGCTTCCAAACCTGGAGGTCCAGCAACGGGAGGAGGAATTCCTAGAGAATCAGACTTTGAAGCCTAGCGGGATTTGATTGCAGGACTTCAACAGGACTGGGGGAAACAAAGACTCCAATCTTGGAGGGCACACACAAAGTAGTGTATGCATCGGGACCCAGGAGAAGGAGCAGTGACCCTATAGGAGACTGAACCAGACCTACCTACTAGTGTTGGAGGGTCTCCTGCAGGGGCAGGGGGTGGCTGTGTCTCACTGTGAGGACAAGGACACTGGCAGCAGAAGTTCTGGGAAGTACTCCTTGGCATGAACCCTCCCAGAGTCTGCCATTAGCCCCAGTAAAGAGCCTGGGTAGGCTCCACTGTTGGGTTGCCTCAGGCCAAACAAACAACAGGGAGGGAGCCCAGCCCCACCCATCAGCAGACAAGCAGATTGAAGTTTTACTGAGCTCTGCCCACCATAGCAATAGTCAGCCCTACCCACCACCAGTCCCTCCCATCAGGAAACTTGCACAAGCCTCTTAGATAGCCTCATCCACCAGAGGGCAGACAGCGGAAGCAAGAAGAACTACAATCCTGCAGCTTGTGGAACAAAAACCACATTCACAGAAAGACAAGATGAAAAGGCAGAGGGCTATATACCAGATGAAGGAACAAGATAAAACCCCAGAAAGACAACTAAATGAAGGGAGATATGCAACCTTCCAGAAAAAGAATTCAGAACAATGATAGTGAAGATGATCCAGGACCTCGGAAAAAGAATGGAGGCAAAGATCAAGAAGATGCAAGAAATGTTTAGCAAAAATCTAGAAGAAGTAAAGAACAAACAGAGATGGACAGTACAACAACTGAAATGAAAAATACACTAGAAGGAATCAATAGCAGAATAACTGAGGCAGAAGAACGGATAAGTGACCTGGAAGACAGGATGGTGGAATTCACTGCTGTGGAACAGAATAAAGAAAAAAGAATGAAAACAGCCTAAGAGACCTCTGGGATAACATTAAATGCAACAATATTCTCATTATAGGGGTCCCAAAAGGAGAAGAGAGAGAGAAAGGACCTGAGAAAATATTTGAAAAGATTATACTCAAAAACTTCTCTAACATGGGAAAGGAAATAGCCACCCAAGTCCAGGAAGTGCAGAGAGTCCTACACAGGATAAACCGAGGGGGAAACACGCCAAGGCACATAGTAATCAAATTAGCAAAAATTAAAGACAAAGAAAAATTACTGAAAGCAGCAAGGGATAAATGACAAATAACATACAAGGGAACTCCCATAATGTTAACAGCTGATTTCTCAGCAGAAACTCTACAAGCCAGAAGGGAGAGCATGATATACCTAAAGTGAAGAAAGAGAAGAACCTACAACCAAGATTACTCTACCTGGCAAGGATCTCATTCAGATTCGATGAAGAAATGAAAAGCTTTACAGAGAAGCAAAAGCTAAGAGAATTCAGCACCACCAAACCAGCTCTACAACAAACGCTGGAGAAACTTCTCTAAGGGGGAAACACAAGAGAAGAAAAGGACCTACAAAAACAAACCCACAACAATTAAGAAAATGGTAATAGGAACATACATATCGATAATTACCTTAAACATGAATGGATTAAATGCTCCAACCAAAGGACACAGACTGGCTGAATGGATACAAAAACAAGACCCATGTATATGCTGTCTACAAGAGACCCACTTCAGACCTAGGGCCACATACAGACTGAAAGTGAGAGGATGGAAAAAGATACTCCATGCAAATGGAAATCAAAAGAAAGCTGGAGGAGCAATTCTCATATCAGCCAAAATAGACTTTAAAATAAAGACTATTACAAGAGACAAAGAAGGACACTACATAACGATAAAGGGATCGATCCAAGAAGAAGATATAACAATTATAAATATATATGCACCCAACATAGGAGCACCTCAATACATAAGGCAACTGCTAACAGCTATAAAAGAGGAAGTTGACAGTAACAAAATAATAGTGGGGGACTTTAACACCTCACACCAACGGACAGATCATCCAAACAGAAAATTAATACAGAAACACAAGCTTTAAATGACACAATAGACCAGATAGATTTAATTGGTATTTATAGGATATTCCATCAAAAATAGCAGATTACACTTTCTTCTCAAGTGTGCATGGAACATTCTCCAAGATAGATCACATCTTGGGTCACAAATCAAGTCTCAGTAAATTTAAGAAAATTGAAATCATGTCATGCACTTTTCTGAGCACAATGCTATGAGATTACAAATCAATTACAGGGAAAACAATGTCAAAAACACAAGCACATGGAAGCTAAACAATACATTACTAAATAACCAAGATATCACTGAAGAAATCAAAGAGGAAATCAAAAAATACTTAGAGACAAATGACAATGACAACACGACAATCTGAAACCTATGGGATGCCGCAAAAGCAGTTCTAAGAGGGAAGTTTATAGCTATACAAGCCTACCTCAAGAAACAAGAAAAATCTCAAATAAACAATCTAACCTTACACCTAAAGGAACTAGAGAAAGAAGAGCAAACAAAACCCAAAGTTAGCAGAAGGAAAGAAATCATAAAGATCAGAGCAGAAATAAATGAAATAGAAACAAAGAAAACAATAGCAAAGATCAATGAAACTAAAAGCTGGTTCTTTGACAAGATAAACAAAATTGATAATCCATTAGCCAGACTCATCAAGAAAAAGAGGGAGAGGACTCAAATCAATAAAATTAGAAATGAAAGAGGAGAAGTTACAACAGACACAGCAGAAATACAAAGCATCCTAAGAGACTACTACAAGGAACACTATGCCAATAAAATGGACAACCTGGAAGAAAAGGACAAATTCTCAGAAAGGTATAACTTTCTAAGACTGAACCAGGAAGAAATAGAAAATATGAATAGACCAATCACAAGTAATGAAATTGAAACTGTGATTAAAAATCTTCCAACAAAGAGAAGTCCAGGACCAGATGGCTTCACAGGTGAATTCTATCACACATTTAGAGAAGAGCTAACACCCATCCTTCTCAAACTCTTCCAAAAAATTGCAGAGGAAGGAACACTCCCAAACTCATTCTGTGAGGCCACCATCACCCTGGTGCCAAAACCAGACAAAGATGCTACAAAAAAAGAAAATTACAGACTAATATCACTGATGAATATAGATGCAAAAATCCTCAACAAAATACTAGCAAACAGAATCCAGCAACACATTAAAAGGATCATACACCATGATCAAGTGGGATTTATCCCAGGGATGCAAGGATTCTTCAGTACACGCAAATCAATCAATGTGATGCACCATATCAACAAATTGAAGAATAAAAACCATATGATAATCTCAATAGATGCAGGAAAAACTTTTGAAAAAATTCAACACCAACTTATGATAAAAACTCTCCAGAAAGTGGGCATAGAGGGAACCTACCTCAACACCTCAACATAATAAAGGCTATATATGACAAACCCACAGCAAATATCATTCTCAATGATGAAAAACTGAAAACATCTCCTCTAAGATCAGGAACAAGGCAACGATGTCCACTCTCACCACTATTATTCAACATAGTTTTGGAAGTCCTAGCCATGGCAATCAGAGAAGAAAAAGAAAGTGAATACAAATTGGAAAAGAAGAAGTAAAACTCACTGTTTACAGGTCACATGATACTATACATAGAGAATCCTGAGAATGCCACCAGAAAACTACTAGAGCTAATCAACTAATTTGGTAAAATTGGAGGATACAAAATTAATGCACAGAAATTTCTTTCATTCCTATACAATAATGAAAAATCTGAAAGAGAAATTAAGGAAATACTTGCATTTACCATTGCAACAAAAAGTAAAATACCTAGGATAAAACCTACCTACGGAGACAAAAAACCTGTATGCAGAAAACTAAGACACTGCTGAAAGAAATTAAAGATGATACCAACAGATGGAGAGATACACCACATTCTTGGATTGGAGGAATCAATATTGTGAAAATAACTATACTACCCAAAGCAATGTACAGATTCAATGCAATCCCTATCAAATTACCAACGGCATTTTTTTACAGAACTAGAATAAAAAATCTTAAAATTTGTATGAGACACAAAAGACCCCAAATAGCCAAAGCAGTCTTGAGGGAGAAAAGCAGAGCTGGAGGAATCAGACTCCCTGACTTCAGACTATACTACAAATCTACAGTAATCAAGACAGTATGGTACTGGCACAAAAACAGAAATATAGATCAATGGAACAAGATAGAAAGCCCAGAGATAAACCCACGCACCTATGGTTAACTAATCTACGACAAAGGAGGCAAAGATAGTTAATGGTGAAAAGACAGCCTCTTCAGTAAGTGGTGACGGGAAAACTGGACAGCTACATGTAAAAGATGAAATTAGAACACTCCCTAACACCATACACAAAAATATACTCAAAATGGATTCGAAACCTAAATCTAAGACTAGACACTATAAAACTGTTAGAGGAAAACATAGGAAGAACACTCTTTGACATAAATAACAGCACGATCTTTTTTGATCCACCTCCTAGAGTAATGGAAATAAAAACAAAAATAAACAAATGGGACCTAATGAAACTTAAAAGTTTTTGCAGAGCAAAGGAAAGCATAAATAAGATGAAAAGACAACCTTCAGAATGGGAGAAAATATTTGCAAACAAATCAACGGACAAATGATTAGTCTCCAAAATATATAAACAGCTTATGCAGCTCAGTATTAAAAAAACAAACAATCCAATACAAAAATGGGCAGAAGACCTAAATAGACATTTCTCCAAAGGAGACATACAGATGGCCAAGACGCACATGAAAAGCTGCTCAGTATCACTAATTATTAGAGAAATGCAAATCAAAACTGCAGTGAGGTATCACCTCACACCAGTTAGAATGGGCATCATCAGAAAATCTACAAACAACAAATGCTGGAGAGGGTGTGGAGAAAAGGGAACCCTCTTGCACTGTTGGTGGGAATGTAAATTGATACAGCCACTATGGAGAACAGTATGGCGGTTCCTCAAAAAACTAAAAATAGAATTACCATATGACCTAGGAATCCCACTACTGGGCATATGCCCAGAGAAAACCATAATTCCAAGAGACATGCACCCCAGTGTTCATTGCAGCACTATTTACAATAGCTAGGTCACGGAAGCAACTTAAATGCCCATCGACAGATGAATGGGTAAAGAAGATGTGGGTAGATATATACAATGGAATATTACTCAGTCATTAAAAGGGACGAAACTGGTTCATTTGTAGAGACGTGGATGGATCTAGAGACTGTCATATAGAGTGAAGTAAGTCAGAAAGAGTAAAGCAAATATGGTATATTAATGCATATATGTGGAACCTAGAAAAATGGTACAGGTGAACCGGTTTCCAGGGCAGAAATTGAGACACAGATGCAGAGAACAAACGTATGGGCACCAGGGGGGGAAAGCGGTGGGGAGTGGGTGTGGTGATGTGATGAATTGGGAGATTAGGATTGACATGTATACACTGATGTGTATTAAATATATGACTATTAAGAACCTCTTGTATAAAAAAACAAAATTAAATTAAGAAAAAATTGAATACATTACCCTGTTGTCTTTTAAAACATAATGTTGGTGTTGAGAATTTTTATTCCTTTCATCTTTTTCGAGAGACCTGATTTTGTTGGGTTTTTTTTTCTTCTCTGGAAACTTTTAGGATTTTTATTTATCCCCTATGTTTTGAGATTTCATAATGATGTGCCTGGAGGTTGAGTCTTTTATAAATTCATTGTGTTGGGTACTTTGTGATTTCTTTCAACCTGGAAACTCATGTACTTTAGTTATGGGAAATTTTCTTCTATTATTTCTTCCTTTCCATTGTCTCTTTTCTCTCTCTTAGATAATGTGACTGAGGACCAGTCTGATTGATCCTCCAAACTCCGTATGTGTGTGTGTGTGTGCGTGCGTGTGTGTGTGTGTGTGTGTGTAAGTATGCAATTGTTTTTTCCTTCTGGGAGATTTCCTGAACAGTTTCTTTCAAGTCTTCTTTTGAATTACTTACATGACTCTCATATTTTTATTTACAAGTGTTCCTTTTCTCCCTCTATTCAGAATAGCTCTCCTACTCTCAGTTACCTTTTTTCTTAAGAAGTTGCTCTAATACAACCTTTCAATAGAGTCAATTTCCATTTTTCTTCAGTGGTGGAGAGGGAAAATTCCCCAGCTATGCTCAAAGAGAAGAACACCTAGAAGTCTAAGTATTATTTATATAGAATTCCAAACAGTTCTCTTGTTATCAGTCCTGAGCACAGGCACTCCATCAAAAGTACTTGGTGCCTCCAGTTTCTGAGCCTCTCTAAGGTTCTAATGCATGTGATCTTTGGCTCTCAGTCATCCATCCTCCGTAGGTTCTTGGTTTTGCACTTTCTTGAATCTTTTGTCAGTACTTGTGACCATCTGGTTTTTTCTCTCTAAAATTTTGTTAATATCTATTTTTTGTTATCTTGCCTCTAATTCCCTTTGCCTTGTGAGTTTATCTTTTTTATTGCCTTATTGTCATTTTAGTGTGGGTTTGGAAGGAAGTGAATGTAACTACATGTGCTCAGTCCCCCATCTTTATTGGGATGGTCCTCTATGCTGGATCTTATGCATGTTGCCAACTCACTTGGAGCTGGTCATGCTACCAAAAGAAACCATTCAAGCATTGGCATATACCATGTTTCCTTGATTCTAATTTACCACTGATTATAAAGTGCTATTGATTTAATATTGAATTCTGATGAAAAAGCAACACTATGTATTTATTGAAGTATAGTTGATTAATAATATTGTATTAGTGATTCAATATTTTTATAGGTTATACTCCATTTAAAGGTATTACAAAATGATGATGACTGTATTTCCCTACACTGTACAACATATCCTTTTTGCTTTATTATTTTATACACAGTAGTTTGAATCTCTTAATTCCCTACCCTGTCTTGCCCCTACCCCACACTTCTCCCCACTAGTAACCATTAGTTTGTTCTCTATATCTGTGAGTCAGCTTTTGTTTTGTTATATTAATTTGTTTTATTTATTAGATTCCACCTATAAGTGTTTATACAGAGTATTTGTCTTTCTCTGACTTATTTCACTAAGTATATTATTCTCTAGGTCCATCCACGTTGTTATAAATGGTTTCATTCTTTTTTATGGCTGAATAATATTCCATTGTACATATATACACACACATACATACACACACACCAGAATCTTCTTTATCCATTCATCTGTTGATGGATGCTTAGATGGCTTCCATATCTTGGCAGTTGTAAATAATGCTACCATGAACATTGGGGTGCATATATCTTTCTGTATTAGTGTTTTCAGTTTTTAGATGCATAGCCAGAGATGGAACAACTGGATCATATAGTAGTTCTATTTTTAGTTTCTTGAGGACCTCCATACTGTTTTCCTTAGTGGCTGCACCAATTTACATTCCCAGAAAGAGTGTACAGTTGTTCCCTTTTCTTCATGTCCTTTCTAGCATTTGTTATTTGTAGACTTTTTGATGATTGCCATTCTGACAGGTTTGAGAATGTAATCTCATTGTGGTTTTAATTTGCATTTCTCTGATGATTAGTGATTTTGAGCATCCTTTCATGTGCTTGTTGGCCATCTGTATGTTTCTTTGGAAAAATGTCTATTCAGGTCTTTTGCCCATTGTTAACTGTGTTGTTTGTTTATATTGAATTGTATGACCTGTTTATATATTTTGGATATTAATCCCTTAGTGGTCATATCATTTGTGAATATTTTCTCCCATTCCGTGGGTTGTCTTTTTGTTTTGTTGAGTTTCCTTTGCTGTGCAAAAGCTTTTAAGTTTAATTAGGTCTCATTTGTTTATTTTTGCTATTGTTTCCTTTGCCTTAGGAGGCAGATCCAAAAAAAAATTTCTAAGATTTACATCAGAGTGTTCTGTGTATGTTTTCTAGGCGTTTTATGGTTTCTTGTCTTACATTTAGGTCTTTAATCCATTTTAAGTTTATTTTTGTATGTGATATGAGAAAATGCTCTAATTTCATTCTTTTACATTTAGCTGTCCAGTTTCCCCAGCACCACTTATTGAAGAGCCTGTTTTATCCCTTTTGTATATTCTTGAGTCTTTTGTTATAGATTAACTGACCATAGGTGTGTGGGTTATTTTTCTGCTCTGTATTCTGTTCCATTGATCTGTGTGTCTGTTTTTTTTTAACAGTACCATACTGTTTTGATTACTGTAGCTTTGTAGTATAGTCTGCAGTCAGAGAATGTAATACCCTTAGCTTTTTTCTTTTTTTTCAAGATTCCTTTGGTCATTTGGGGTCTTTTGTGATTCCATATGCATTTTAAAATTATTTGCTCTAGTCTTGTAAAAAATGACCATGGTATTTTGATAAATATTGCATTAAATCTGTAGATTGTTTTGGACAGTATGGTCATTTTAACAATATAAATTCTTGCAATCCGTGAACAAGGGATATCTTTCCATTTTTTTGGTATCATCTTCAGTTTTCTTATTCAATGTTTTCAGTGTATAGGTCTTTTACCTTCTTGGGTAAGTTTATTCCAGAGTATTTTATTCTTTTTGATGTGATTTTAAACATTATTGCTTTCTTGCTTTCTCTTATGATTCATTATTAGTGTATAGAAATGCATAGATTTCAGTATATTAATCTTGTGTCCTGAAACTTTATTGAATGCATTTATTAGTTGTAATAGAATTTTGGTGGAGACTTTGTATGTATAGTATTATATCATCTGCAAATAGTGACAGTTTTACTTCTTCCCTTCCAGTTTGGATGCTTTTTATTTCTTTTCCTTGTTTGATTTGTGGAGCCAGGACTTCCAATACTGTGTAAAATAGAAGTGGTGAGAGTGGGCATTCATGTCTTGTTCCTGATTTTAGAGGAAAAGCTTTCAGCTTTTCACCACTGAGTATGATGTTAGCTGTGTGTTTGTCATAAATGGATTGTATTATGTTGAGATATGTTTCCTCTATACCAACTTTAATACGAGTTCTTACCATGAATGGATGTTGAATTTTGTCAAATGCTTTTTCTTCGCTTATTCAGATGAGCATGTGATTTTCATCCTGCATTTTTGTTAATGTGTTGTCATATGGGTTGATTTTGCAAATCTTAAACCATCCTTATATCCCTGGAATAAATCTCACTTGATCATGGTGTATGGTCTTTTTTATACATTTTCGAATTTGGTTTGCTCATTTTTTGTTGAGGAATTTTGCATCCATATTTATCAGAGATGTCAGTCTGTCATTTCTTCTGGAGTGTTCATCTGGTTTTGGTATCAGGGTCATGGTGATCTCGTAGAATGACTTTGGGAATGTTCTCTCCTCTTCAGTTTTTAGAATAGTTTGAGAATGACAGGTATTAGCTCTCCTTTATATGTTTGGTAGAACTCCCCATGAAGCTGTCCAGTCCTGGATTTTTGTTTGCTGGACGTTTTTTTTTTAATTACAAGTTCGATTTCATTACAGATGGTCCATCTGTTCAGATTGTCTGTTTCTTCCTGATTCAGTAGGTTGCGTGTTTCTAGAAATTTGTCCATTTCTTCTAGGTTGTCCAATTTATTGGCATATAACTGTTCATCGTATTCTCTTATGGTTTTTTGTATCTCTGTGGTCAGTTTTTATTTCCCTTCTTTCCTTTCTTATTTTGTTTATTTGCGTTCTCTTTCATTTTTTTCTTAATCAACCTGGCTAAAGGTTTATCAATTTTGGGTATCTTTTCAAAAAGCCATCTCTTGGGTTAATTGATTGTTTCTTTTTTATTGTTGTTGTTTGGTCTCTTTTATTTACTTCCTCTCTGACTTTATTATTTCCTTCTTTCTGCTGACTTTGGGCTTCATTTGTTCTTCTTTTTTCTAATTCCTTTAGATGGTAGGTTATGTTGTTAATCTGAAATTTTTCTTGTTTCTTGAGGTAGGCCTATATCTCTATAAACTTCCCTCTTAGAACTGCTTTTGCTGCATCCTATAGATTTTGGAAAGTTGTGTTTCCCTTTTCATTGTCTTGAGGTATTTACTGATTTACTCTTTGATTTTTTCATTGACGCATTGTTTTTTTAGTAGCATGTTGTTTAGTCACCATGTGTTTGTGTTTTTCCCATTTTTCTTACTGTAATTGATTTCTAGTTTCATACTATTGTGGTCAGAAAAAAATGCTTGATATAATTTCTATCCTCTTGAATTTGCCAAGACTTGTTTTGTGGCTTAGCATATGATCTATTGTGGAGAATGTTCCATGTGCACTTGAAAAAATGTGTATTTTGCTGCTTTTGGATGGAATGTCCTGTAGATATCTATTCAGTCCAACTGGTCTATTGTGCCATTTAAGACCACTGTTTCCTTACTGGTTTTCTGTCTGGATGACCATCCATTGATGTCAGTAGAATGTTAAAGTCCCCTGCTATTATTATATTATTGTCAATTTCTCCTTTTAATATTTGCTTTATATATTTAGGTGCTTCTGTATTAGGTGCTTATGTTGTCTGATAACAAGCATTGTTGCCCCTGGTTTCTTGTCCTTTCCATTTACATGAAATATCTTTTTACAACTCTTAACTTTCAGTCTGCGTGTGTCTTTAGGTCTGATGTGAGTCTCTTATATGCAGCATACAAATGGGCCTTGTTTTTTTTCTTTTTTTTATCCAGTCAGCTACCCTGTCTTTTGATTCAAGCGTTTAGTCCATTGACTTTTTTTTTTTTTTTTTTTTGCAGTACGCGGGCCTCTCACTGTTGTGGCCTCTCCCGTTATGGAGCACAGGCTCCAGACGCGCAGGCTCAGCGGCCATGGCTCATGGGCCCCGCCGCTCCGTGGCATGTGGGATCTTCCTGGACCGGGGCACGAACCCGTGTCCCCTGCATTGGCAGGCAGGCTCTCAACCACTGCGCCACCAGGGAAGCCCCTCCACTGACATTTAAAGTGATTATTAATAGCTATGTACTTATTACCATTTTGTTACTTTTTTTGATTTTTGTAGCTCTTTCTCTGTTATTTTTTTCTTTTAGTTTCTTCCTTTGTGGTTTGATGATTTTCTTTAGTGGTATGTTTGTATTCCTTTCTCTCTTGTTTTTGTGTATCTATTGTAGGTTTTTGATTTGTGGTTACCATGAGTTTCCTGTATGTTGCACTATAACTATATCTACTTGTTTTAAACTAGTAGTCATTTAAGTTCAAACACGTTCTTAAAATCTACGTTGTTTTACTTTTCTCCCCCACATCTTGTGTTTTTGATATCCTAGTTTACATTTTCATATATATCTCTTTACTATTTGTTGTAGTTATAGTTGATTTTACAATTTTTGGTGTTTTATTTTTGTGTGTGTGTGTGTGTGTGGTATGCGGGCCTCTCACTGTTGTGGCCTCTCCCATTGTGGAGCACAGGTTCCGGACATGCAGGCTCCGTGGCCATGGCTCATGGGCCTAGCTGCTCCGTGGCATGTGGGATCTTCCCGGACCAGGGCACAAACCTGTGTCCCTTGCATCGGCAGGCGGACTCTCAACCACTGCGCCACCAGGGAAGCCCTGGTGTTTTACTTTTTATACTAGCTTCCTTAAGTGGTTGATCCTCAGCCTGTACTATATATTTTCTTTTACTAGTGGGTTTTTCCTTTCCTATAGATATTTCTTGTTGTAGCCTTTTCTTTTCTACATAGAGAAGGCACTTTAAAATTTCTTTTAGGGTAAGATTAGTATTGATGAAATTTTTTAGTTTTTTCTTGTCTGAGAACTTCTTTATCTTTCCTTCAATTATAAATGATAATATATCTGAGTAGAGTGTCATAGGTTGCAGGTTTTTCCCTTTCAACCCTCTGAATATATTGTGTCACTCCCTTCTGGCCTGCAATTTTTTTTTTTTTTTTTTTTTTGAGAAAAATCAACTGATAGCCTATGGAGGTTCCCATGCATATGACTCTTTGTTTTTCTCTTCCCAGCTTCTCTCTTTAAAGATAAAGAGAATTCTGTTGTTATCTTTAACTTTTGCCATCTTAATTATGGTATGTCTTGGTAGGGTCTGTTTGAGTTCATCTTGTTTGGGATCTTTTGTGCTTCCTGTGTCTGGATATCTGTTTCCTTTTTCAGATTTGGGAATTCTTAATAATTTCATTAAATACATTTTCAATCTCTTTCTCTCTCCCTTTGCCTTCTGAGACCCCCTAAATGTGGATATTTGTACACATGATGTTGTTCCAGAGGTCTCTTAAACTGTTCCAGTTTTTTGTTTTTATTTTTGCTGTTCAGACTGCATGATTTCCATTATTCTACTTTCCAGATCACTTATGCATTCTTCTGTATCATGTAGTCTGTTGTTCATTCTGTCTAGTGTGGTTTTCATTTCAGCTACTGTGTTTCAGTTCTATTTAAAGAAAATATTTTCTATTCCCTTCTTTAAATTATCACTGTGTTCATCTATTCTTTTCCTGAATTCAGTTAGCATTCTTATTACTAATGACTTGGATTCTTTTTTTCTTCTTTTTTTAAAAAAATTATTTATTTTATTTATTCATTTTTGGCTACGTTGTGTCTCCGTTGCTGTGTGCGGGATTTCTCTAGTTGCGGTGAGCAGGGGCTACACTTTATTGCGGTGCACGTGCTTCTTGTTGCAGTGTCTTCTCTTGTTGCAGAGCACAGGCTCTAGGCATGTGGGCTCCATAGTTGTGGCTCACGGGCTCTGTAGTTGTGGCTCGTGGGCTCTAGAGTGCAGGCTCAGTATTTGTGGGGCATGGGCTTAGTTGCTCTGCAGCATGTGGGATCTTCCTGGACCAGGGCTTGAACCTGTGTCCCCTGCATTGGCAGGCAGATTCTTTTTTTTTTTTTTTTTTTTTTTGTGGTATGCGGGCCTCTCACTGTTGTGGCCTCTCCCATTGCGGAGCACAGGCTCCGGACGCACAGGCTCAGCGGCCATGGCTTACGGGCCCAGCCGCTCTGCAGCATGTGGGATCTTCCCGGACCGGGGCACGAACCTGTGTCCCCTGCATCGGCAGGCATACTCTCAACCACGGCGCCACCAGGGAAGCCCCGGCAGGCAGATTCTTAAGCACTGCGCCACCAGGGAAGCCCGATTTGGATTCTTTATCTGGTCAATTTTTTTTTCATGTGTTTTCTCTTGCTCTTTCAAGTAAACCAGTTCCTCTGTATTCTCATTTTGCTTAATTTTCTTTGTCTATGAATTTAGGTGAAACAGTTACTTATTGAGATCTTGAAGGCATGTCCTTATGTGGGAGCATCATTATATAATCTGTGTGTGCACAGTGGCTTTGGCAGGAGAGCTAGATTTGATGTGTGCACAAGTCATGTCTTTCCTAAGGGTGTAGTGGCAGCTATAACCTTGGTAGGAGGTGGGGCTGGAGCCAGGTGTGACCTGGGGCTTCTCCTCTGTTCAGTGGCCAACACCACCCTACTGGGGACAGGGACAGGTCCCAAGTTGCTGGAGTAGAAGCCCTGAGGGTCAAGGAGTGTGTTCTTTCCCCTCTTCCAGCTCCAGTACCCTTGCCCAAGTGTGGAGCTGCATCTCAGAGCCAACAGAGCAGTCATGGGTGCTCAGTATAGTTCTGGGCATGGGCTGTGGTAGCCCTGGCTGCAGTCAGAGTCTGGGACCACCTCTGATGTGCTTGCTGCCTCTGAAAGCCAGCAATGGCTGTCCCCACCCGGTTCAGAAGCTGGAGGGGTCTGAGCTGGCACTGTCCCTCACAACTGAGCACTCTCCTTGGTTGTGGCAGCCCTCACTCCTGTGTGGAGCCAAGAAGCTAGGCGGAGCGGGCACTGGGCTCAGACTGGGTTGTGCACTGGAGTGGTTGTGGGAAACTGGCCAGAATCTCGTGCAGTTTCAATCTGTTTTTTTTTGTCCCCACATTGTTTTGGGAGTAAGCAAAACATACTTTTGTATGCATACTTTTTACAAGCAGATTCTAGGTTTCTTACAGCCTTCCTGTTAGTCCCACCAGCCCTCCAACCTCCAGCCAAAGGGATTCACCTTCCTGGTGTCAGATCCCACAGCTGAGGTACCCAGTATGTGGCTCAAACCACTCACTCCTGAGGGAGGATCTGTGCTGTTACATTCCATCCTCTTCTGTGTTCCCTCCCAGGGGCACAGGTCCCAAGCTGATCACTCCTCTTCCCTTCCTACCTGATTCTCTGTGGCTCCTTCTTATAGCCTTGGTTGCACAAAAGTCTTTTCTGCATATCTCTAGTTTTCAGTGAGAATTACTCCACACATAGATGTATTTTCGATGTGTGTGTGGTAGGAGGTGAGTTCCATGTCCTCCTACTCTGCCATCTTGATCTCCCTCCCCAGCAACAATGTTTTGATAGAGAAATATCAAAGCAACACTATATTAAATAGAAACAATGATTACAAGATACATACCATTTCAGAAACCATCAAATGTGAATTATGGTGATGTTGGAATTGAGGAAATACACTATGTTCATGTGACTGGGTTATATGCTAGTCATTCATTTTCTTTGAAGAGGTCTTAGGTTCTGAAATTGGATATATAATTTCTACTTTTGTGATTGAGGTTGTACTAGATGCCTCAATTAACAATTCCCTTTTCTGTACTTTCTTCCTTTGACAAGGTTCTGTTTTATTTGCCATTCTCTGACGTAATCATATTCATTGTTTTTATCCTCCCACTACCCCCATCCCTCACTAAGTTGTGCCCTCCTCAAGTGCAGGTACTTGTATTTTTTTCCTTCATATTCTGAATGCCTAGCATGGTGCCTGGTCCCCTGGTTGGCACTTAGATGCTTCACAAATGTGGGTTGAACCAAACTAAAAATAATCAGAAGATGAAATGATAAATACTAAAATAATTAAAATATTTTTCCCTAGGTATTATTGAAAACAGAATCTAGGGATACTGAATATTCAGGAAAAGGAAACTGACATTTATTGAATAATTATTGTTTGCCACATATTTTCAAATAATTATCCCGTTTACTCTCTTATAATTTAAAATATATAGTATAGTTTTAAAAGCATAGGAAACATTTTTTATTAATCCATGATTTGTTCGGGTTTTAGGGCAAAACATGATCGTGATCTAGAATATTCTATTTTTTATTTTTATTCTACTGATTTTTAAATATCAGGTAAAAATTTCCTACTGCATTAAAGGATTATTAACATTTAAGCCCTGATGATATATGCCTATGTTAAATATGTTAAGGTGAAATTGATCCCCTCTCAGGGGACCTTGGCTGTTATTCACAGGCCTTCATTTCAGTAAGAAAAGGCTGTTCTTTCGTGAATGAACTACTTTGGTTCTCCATTCAACCACTGAAACAAAATACTAAAAATATTATATAAGTAATAATGCGGTGATACACTATTACTAAAGGTGAAAAATAACCAATCAGAGAAGAAAGTATGAAGGGAGATCTAATCACAATATAAAAAGATTCACCACAAAACTCTTATAAACTGTGAGCATTTAGGGCTTGTTTACATTTTATTAAGAACTTGTCATAGAGAGTGAGGGTCTGACAACTTAGAGCTGCTACCAAATAAGGGAAGTCAAAGTAGAAATAAAGCTTCTGATATAGTATAGTAACTTATAAAGAAGATGTTAGTTTATTTAGCACTCATCCATAAAGCATTACTATTTCATGTTGGAGCTTATTTTTATATTATCTATGACGTTTGCTAAGCAAATAGTGTGAATATTCTTTAGTGCCTAAGAAATACCAATTATAATCATGTTTTAGGTACATCAGTTTACTTATGAGCTACTGATATACTAATTAAAAATAATCCTTAAATAGTCATTCAAGTAACTTCCCTCAAGGGCTTTCTTAAGAAAAAGAAATTAAAGTAAATTTGGCCAGAAAATAAGTTTCCATCTATGTATATCTTTCACCATGGATTAATTATACAAGCCTAAATTGACACCTGTCTCAGGTGCTTAAGCAGAAGCTTAACTAAAAGGCTCTGTTTAGCACAGCATTAACCAAAGGGAGGTAAAGTAGAATGAGCACCACACAGATATCGTGGACAGGAATTCTAGTCCTGTTGTAGCAAGCGGACTGAGCTTGTGCAAATTACTTTACCACCCTACACCTCAGTTTCCATATCTGTAAATTAAGAGGTTTAGAGTTCATCAGAGTTGATGGGAGACAGGGGTGTGTAAATGGACTCCTTGGAAAAACTGCTATTCCCTGCTCATAAAAATACTTTTATGTACACAAACACACACACAATTTAGTATGCAATTTCAGGGAGTTACTGTGAGAACTAAATGAAATAGTGAATATAAAGTGCATTTAGTAGGTATTTTAAATCACCGTTTAGTTCCCCACATTGGGAGGGTTCTCTGGCTTCTCAGTTTTCATAAAAGCCACAGAAAATGTTTTTCAAGTCTCTTTTGGGAAAAAAAAAGATTTTAAAGTATATAGCTATCAAGTTGCATGAGATAATATTCCACTTTTTATAAGAAGCCATCTCTTTCATCAGTTACTAGGATTTGTTTTTTAGAGGAGCGGGTGGCAATCTGTCATCAAAGTGTTGACAAGTGAAATCTGACAAGGTTAAGGTGATATAGCTGCGGGCCACTTCAGGATTTTTCACTGTCTTTCCTGTTTGAAGAGAAAGGATCTCTTTTTTCATTCTTGCTCACTTTGCAATAGTGTTTGATTTATATGCTTTTTAAAACAGTAACTCTAAACTGACAAATTATTTCGGCAGTTAACATTGGTTTAGATAAGAGCATTTCAGTGTTATCTTGTCTTTAACTCATCTTTGTAGGAATTATTCTTGAAATTCAGTGTATTTTCTCTTCAAAGTTGCATTTCTTTCTATATATTCAAATGTAGCATAAAACTATATTTATGGAATTACAATCTAGAATTACTTATCATGTTCACATTTCTCACATTTCTGTTTTCCCTGTCTTTTGTATTGTTGTAGTTGAGATACATCCTTAAAAGAGGAATAAGTCCATATTTTTGAAGATCAGAAAGTGGGTACATATGTTGGAAGTGGTGGTGAGCAAAGATTATTTTATGGTTGTTATTATTTGCTTATGCAAGCATACTTTTTCCCCTAAAATGCCTGATATAAGCCATTGTGATTATTTTGCAAATCATGGAAAAAATGCACTTCAACTAGATACAGGTCTCTTCGGAATAATGGAAAATTGTGTGCAGCAAAATATTTGAAATGAGCATCAGCAAACAAGATGTTTGTATTAACAGGAACCTAGAAAATGGCTATGCAAAGGTCAACACTGATCTTTAAATATTAGTGAAATTTAATTTGTTGCATGTAATGAGTAGAAAGAAGAAGAGGAAGCAGGCCACAATGAGGAAGCCATTGAGGAACTGTCCAAATGTCAAAACTGCTTACAGTACAGAAAATGTTAAATTGACATGATCTATTTACCTAAGTGAATTAAACAGTTTGAACAATGCTCTAGAGAAATATTTTCCAAATTTAAGTATAACAGGAGATTTATAAAGATTTTTGCCATAGTTTATTTTGGGAAAATGAGGAGACTCCTTACTATTCTTTCTAGGCATAGAATTTCTTCTAACCTCTTTAAGAAAGTATGATGCACAGTTTCTCTTGAAACGGGAATCTATTGCCATTTGCGTCATCTAGAAATAAGATCACCTGACCAATTGTTAGCAGCTATGAAGAATCACCCTGGCCATGACACTCTGCACAGCACTAGCTGAATTGAGTTCAGAGAGTTTTCTGGGGTGTTATGCCCAATTAAAAAAAAAATGTGAATTCTATGTTCTCTTATTTTCTTCATGTATAAAGTTGATGAAAAATTTTTAAAAGAATTAAATATGTCTAAAACCAAGGTTTAATATTAATGTACAGAGAATGGGACAGAGAACTTAATAGAAAGATGGGCAAAAGCTAGGAACAGGTAATTTATAGAAGAAACAAGACTGTTAAAAAAAATACATGAAATGATGTTTGATTCCTTTAATGAATGGAAAAATGAAACTTAAAACTACAAGAATCCATTTTTCACCTACCAGACTGGCAAAAATTTAAAACTTTGTTAATGTTCCATGTTATTGAGGGAATAGGGAAAAGGGTAGTCATGTTATTGGTGGAAATGTAAATTGGTACTGTCATCTTGGCAGCCTGTTTGGCAGTACCTATTAAAATGTAAGGTGTGCATGTATATTTTAATAGTATTATTATTTGTAAGATGAAAAGCAGAAACAATTGTGTTCATTAAGGGAATGGTTAAGTAAATTATGATCGGTATACAATGGAACATCTGGTCGCTATTAAAAACAATGAGGTAAATCATTATATGCTAACAAGGATATCCATGCTGTGGTATTCAGTGAAAAAAAAGCAAATTGTTGAGTAAAATCCTGTCTTTACTAAAATACAAAACAAGTCAATGTGGGTGTGGACATACTGTAAATACCCCAAGAAGTTCTGGAAGGCCACCTGCCATGTTGTGTAGTGGCTCCCTTCAGAGTGCGGAGGGCCTCTGGGAAGGGAACACATTTGTTTTAACATCAAATACTTCAGTATTGTTTGCATTTTTTAAACAATAAGCATGTATTACTATTATAATTTTAAAACCCAAGAGGACACAAAAGACCAGACAGATTGTCTAATAGATTTTAAAGTTTCTCTCTTCATTTTTTGTATGCTTTTAGGTTCTATAGCTGTTTTAAAAATAAGGAAATGATAGATGGTATTTTTAACACACTGCTTTGTGCTTTTGCATTTCGCTCCTACCATTTCATTGCTTAGTGTTATTTGTTAAATCTAGTTTTGTAAGTTGAAGTATTTATTACCTTTTAGCATTTATTGACTAATTACAGTGGGTGCTCATTATCAGATAAATATGTTCTGAATATTTACATTTAATATTTAGGTTGTAAAGGTGTTCTAGACTTCTGAAGTGATCTAGATCTTTATATGCTGTGAGATAACATGATATAGCATAGAAAAGATCTAGATATATTTAAAATAATAATTTAATAACATTTGAAGATAAATGTCACTAAGGAAACTGGGCCTTTTATTTTATTTTATTATTATTTTTTTTGCGGTACACGGGGCTCTCACTGCTGTGGCCTCTCCCGTTGCGGAGCACAGGCTCCGGACGTGCAGGCTCAGCGGCCATGGCTCACGGGCCTAGCCGCTTGGGAGCATGTGGGATCTTTCTGGACCGGGGCACGAACCCGTGTCCCCTGCATCGGCAGGTGGACTCTCAACCACTGCGCCACCAGGGAAGCCCTAGGACATTTATTTGATAACTATTGTTTGAGTAAAATTTAAGAATAACATTTTCAGTGTTATAGGCAATTAGTTATGTAATGCCCACTAATTAATGTTCAGTGCTTTTCATCTTCAGAACATTACACAGAATTAATTAATCCTTACAGCAGTCTTAGAAATGTAGGTCAATATCATTATCCCTGTTTTTGTTGGTAGGGAAATTGAGGCAGAGAGGTTGAATGATTCGGGGTAAGTTTTTTACAGCATGGTTAGAATTAAGGCATTTGGGCTCAGAGCCCAGCATTTAGAGCAATAGAATCACACCTTCTTTAGAAGACTTAATCTTTGTGTCCTTGATAAAACTCTGTTTCTCATTAAACCATGATGAGGTCATCTCTATATTAAAATTCAGAAACAACAAGTTTGATCACTATATAACCACTTAAAAACACACACCATTTTCTCCTCCGTGCCTTTTCTGGCACTATATTGGCTTAATCTGTCTTTTCCATTGTCTCCTTTTTGGAGAATTACCGAAATATCTATCCTTGACTTTATTTTTCTTCTAGGATCTTTTTCAGTAGCTTTAGCTTTACTTTCTATTTAGAAAATTCCAAAATAGTTTTTATATAGTCCAGATCTCCTTTCTATATTTCTAGCTATCAGCTAGACATTTCTACTCATATCAACCCTTATAACTTAAACTCCCACTGTGTCTGAAATTCAGTTTATTGACAACAAAACTTGCTCCTCTTCTAGACTGACCTGTTTCTATGTATGTTTCAATCCAAGTCCTGCCCTTGAAACTAGGATAAACCAGGTGGGAACAGGTCTGGGTAAGGGGTTTCTGGGAACCAGGTGTGGCCAGAACAGTGGTATTTGAGTCCTTTGCCAGGGTGAAGAAGCTGAATCACAGTCTTAAGGAAGAGGAAGAGCCAGATTACAAACTGAAAGGCAAGACTAAAGTATAGCAGGAGACTGAGTGGCCAGGTCAGTGGCTAGGAAAATTGAGGTTGTTGGTTGAGTAGTTGAATCAGTCGTTGTGAACAGAATGCGCTGGTACTCTTTTACTGGCACATGATGATGGAGGCATGTCGGCTCACTAGAGCCATGTTCAAGGCAAGGGTCATGTCTGTACAGTAATCAGATCCCTATCTCATGGTGGTCACTCTGGATTCTTCCTTCTTCTTCACTTCCACAATTTATCAGTTCCCATATGCCTTTGATGCTTTATTCAAATGAATCTGATTATTTTTTCACATTCCAACTTCCACCATCTCAATTAGAGTCCTTGTTGCTAAATATTGGTGTTGCCTGTTACTTTATTACCTTTCTAACAGATCACTTGTATAAAAAAATCCCTCCAATATTCCCATCCACAAAGTTAATCTTCCAAGAACAATTCCGATCTGTTGATTACCGTTTCTAAAATACCTTACCAGATCAGAAACTATTCATAATTTCTCAGTAGCCACCTAATAAGATATAAAGTCCTAAGTTTGGCATTTAAAGACTTACTTAGTATGGCCCTGATTTATCTCTTCTATTTGTGCACCAAACCAATTGCTTACTTCCTCTTAAATATGCCTTGCATCTTTCTGTCTAATTTATGTTTTTGTATACTGTTTCCTCCTTTTTCTCTCTCTCCCTTTATCAAACTCTAAGAATTCTTCAGTGTCCTCTACTTTATAAGAAAATTTCTTCATTATCAAACTAGAACATCTACTGAACACCCACAGCCCTTTGTTTATGTTGCTGAATTTGCACTTATCACAAACTTCATATTGTTTTTGTGATTATTTTATCTGCTATACTAGATTTTAACTATTTGATAGTAGAGACCCTGATTTATAAATCCTGTATCTGTGACTCAGTAAAATGTCAAACACCTAAAGTGCTCAAAGTATTTGTGATATTTAATTAATAATTAGATATCATAGGACTCTCTGAGGTACAAATGACCCAGTGTACCTACTAATCTAGTCTTTTGTTAGAGTATGTTCAGTCTAAGCTTGAGGTCTCTTTGAGACTCCTCTGCCCTTTTACACAAACTTTATCATTGCATGATTGATTTAGTGTTGAATATTTCAAAAATCTTTATTTCTGATAATGTGACATTGATTAAATATGTTCATGCATATCTTAACAGATAATTAATGTAATTTTATGTAGATAGCATTAGACAAGGGATTGTGGGGGAATACAGTGTATTTTAGGTAATTTTGAAATTACCTAATGATGACTAGAACACCTAATACAACTAGTGGTTTCTTTTAAATTTGTGCTATTTAGTTGTCTTTAATTTTGTACATTTTAAATTGGTAAATAGATAGATAATCCTCAGAAAGTCTATTGATAATAATTAGCAAGTATGTGTTCTAACTTTATGCCCAAGAAATATTTCCTTAGGCTCTTTGAGGTATTTTGCTAATACACGTTTCATTTTAAATGTCTCATTGGCACCATGGTATCATTCATCTTTATTAAACTACAGCAGTGTCTTCTTCTCTTAGTTAATTTTTCTATCCTATCATGTTTTACATTAGGGTTTTATTTGCCCTCAGGCTTCCTCTCCTTTCCAAAGCAGTCAAAATAGCTGACTTCAGAAACCAGGGAAGACAAATATTCTGAAGATTTATTTAGTGGCATGTAATCTTTACCTCTAAAAGTTTTTATTTTCCAAAATAATGTTATCAAAAGTATAAAAAAGTCACAGCATCTTAGTGCAATGGTTTCTATTTTCCGTGATACTTTCTTAAAATTTACCTGTATGGTAACCATTAATCTTAAGGCAAATAAATATTTATTATAATGTAATCTGTTTTGGAAGGAAGACTTTAAAACTTTTGAGGATGTAACTAGAAAGTGAGAAAGGCTAAGATCCTCCCATTTCTCTGTGCTCAAAATTTGGGCTATCATTGATTCTTCCCCCTACACGAGAATAATCAAGATTTAGATCAAGCTCAGTTTAAATCATGCTCCTTATTCTGTCATGGAGACTGGACATTTGGTTTTAGAATGGCCTTCTGACACATCTGAGTCTGTCATCAACTGCCTTATAAAACTAAACAGAAAATTGAAAAAGTTAAAAAGATATTTTAAATGAAAATTAAATTAAGGGCAATTTTTTGTGTAGGTTTTCCCTTCCGCTCTTCTTTTCATTTGGCTAATTCTTTTTCCTATTCAGTATTAAAATTTGCTGTATTTTTTAGTCATTCATTCTTTTATTCATTTTTGCCCTATGTAACTAGTTTTGGTCTAGTTCTCAGCCATGTGTATTGGGTTTTATCCCCAGAGAAATGCACAAGGGCACTGAGTGGGGCAATATTTCTCCACTTTGGTAGGCACTCTCTATTTCACTACCTTTTTAATCCCTGCCTACACCCCCTCCCAAAATGCAGAATCCAGAATTCTACTGAAATTCTTTTCTTTCCTCCTTCAAAACAACTATGCATTAATACAATATTTGAATAATACGAGCTCAGTCTTCACTGCTTCCTTCAAACAAGGAAATTACAGCATTCTTTTTAACTGGTGGCATTCTTGAGTAAGATGCAAGGCCTTCAGAGGTCTGCGTCTTTCAAAAACCTGCACAGTGTAAAAGATGGCAAGACATTTTGAGGACTAAAAAGGTTATTGATTTGGTCCCCTCCCACCATGTCCATCTAGTAATTATAGATTTTTACAAATGTTAAAAAATTTACTCCATTAATTCTTTTTAACTTTATATCATCTTATTAGCAGATATTTGAAGTTTAGAGGAAAAGAAGGATGAATAACCCACATTTGACTATCTTTTGCCTGCCTGCTAATGCATGACCCTGCAAAGCCTCCTCCTTAATCACACATATTTTGGGGAGCCTGCAGGAGTTGTCACATGTGTTCATAAATAAGTGGAATCATTTACTAATGGACGCTGGCCATATCCTTCTCACTTGCCTCACTTGCTAGACCTGCTCCATCGACTCGTTACTGCTGCCACCGTGTCTACTTTTGCTGGGTGTGGATCCCACTTTATCTGGATACCACCACTCTGAGTACGTTAATGTGAAGGGCTACCAGTCCTGCTTACGTTCTACTGGGCACCAACCCCAGTGGCTACTTCACGACTATTAAACCAAATATTCCAGGGGCTACAGGAGTGCTTTATAGAGCAGAATGTTTCTCTTCTTTTCCTCCTGTTATTTTTTTATTTAGTGGGAAACTAGAGCAGCATTGTTTATATACATTAGGACATTTTTAGAACTAGCACGAGCATTTTTCTCAGTCCCTCCCCACCGCCAATGAAACTACAAATGAGTCCTGTTTTCAAGTCCAGATCATAGACTCTACACTGTACTATTCTCAGAATTTCCCCTTATGTCCAAGTGCAAAGGGTCAAGGGCTTTGTACTTGACATTTGACACTCTCCACAGGCATCAGTTTGCTTATTCTCCTCCAAACTCCATAATTTCTGAGTAGCTTGGGATTTTCAGACTTAGTAAAGATACACAGTAGACCTATTGGTTTTCAACTTAAAAACTTCTCTGTCTCTTATAAATAATAGCCAGCATGGATTAAAAAGAAGCTATGATCCACTCTCCATTTCTGTTATCAGGGGAATGTTTTGACAAATTCTTTATTATTAATTGACTTAAACTGAAAAATAGCATTTCAAGTTCAGACTTCTTTTGATACGTAAGTAAAAATGTGGCCTTCTGGCTTTGGCTATAAAATTTTATCTCTAATTTGCATGATGAAACCTTATTATGTAGCTACTAACAGGTTTACTTCAGCCTTGCCTTTGTCCGAATTGTCATAAGTTCTAATTATTGGTATCTGAATCAACACTAAATTGAAGAATGTGAGTTTTTATTTTCTAATACTGTCTAGAAGTTGAGACTTTTTTTTTTTTTTTTTTTTTTTTTTTGCGGTACGGACCCAGCTGCTCTGCGGCATGTGGGATCTTCCCGGACCGGGGCACAAACCCATGTCCCCTGCACTAGCAGGTGGACTCTCAACCACTGTTCCACCAGTGAAGCCCTAGAAGTTGAGACTTTTAATGCTCAGTGTCAGAAGAAATAGGCACCTGTTTTATCACATCCTTTCTTCTCTATTCCTAGTGAAGTATTAATGCATTTGCATGTCCTAAATCAGTACTTCCTCTGGTGTAGAAATTTCTCCACGTACAGATGTTTTTCCTTCATAAAATCACTATTGTAAATACTTAGTCATTCATTCATTTCTCTCTATACAATGTGAGATCATATTTAATACTCCTTTTGTTTTTTCCGTATAACTTTGCATAGTGCTAGACATTTGAGTAATAGCAGTAGCAAAAACAGCAGCAATAATAAGGTAATTGAATAAAGGTACCCTCAAAACAGTCTTGAGGTAAGTACTTTATTATACCCATTTTATGGCTGGGGGAACTTTGGAAAGTTAAGTAATTTGTGCAAAGTGAATAAGCTGAGAAGTTAGAATAAGAAGCCAGGCAGTTAGAGTCTAGAATTCACACATTAAACTTAATAAATACAAAATTTATTTAATTTATTAACTGATTCTTTAAACAAACATTACAGAGCTCACCCATCCAAATGACTAGGCCGCTGTTTACATATTCTAATACAGTAATATTTTAATTAAAAAATACAACTATAAAGTAATAATTCTGAATAAGTCTCATGAAACTAACTGAAAGCAATGCCAAAGAACACAGCTTTGGAAATATTTTGAGTAATGGCAGCCTCACTAGAGTCACTCACAAGTGACAACTCTGAAAGATAATACTCAGTTGAATTGAAAAATACAAATTAGCTTAATATCCCTTTTTCTCTACTGCCTACTAGTAAGGAATTGCATCCTTCATAGTAATGAGCCCACAGGCTCTTCTACCCCATTTCTATATACAGTGACAGCCAGCTTCTGATTAGAGGAGGGCACATCTGGAGGTCGAAGGGTCTTTTGTTTCATCTCTAACCTTTTAAGGCACTTTAGTACAAGGAAGAAAGTGAATTCAGATCAGTCCAAAATTTACTATTATAGCCTGTTTTTTGCTACCCTTTTCAACGTCATTTTTCTATAATTTTCCACCAGGCATCTTGATCTACCACTGTCCTTTTACTCAAACTGCTGTGTACACCCTCCCTACACCTCTGTATACCCCAAATCAGTAAGTGTGCTGTGGTTGCCAACACAGACTCTGAAACCAGAAATTTCAGATTTGTTCAGATTCAAAGCCTGCTTCCACTACCTGCTGGTTATACGTCTTTTCTATACCTTAGTTTCCTCATTATAGGGGTAATGGTACTACTTCAAAGAGTAGCTATAAGGATTGAGTTAATACATATAAAATTTTAGAAGAATGCATGTCACAATGTAGGTGCGTAGTAAGTATTATCTGTTGTTATCATCATCATTTTTATCATCATCATTTAACTGATGAAGTTCTATGCTTCTTTGAGGTCCTACTGACATTTTACAACTTGTCTGTAGCTTCTCAGAACCCTGCTATTCCAAGCAAGGTCGAGCCCTTCTTTTATGCTGTGTAATTGTTCACTCTGCCATTTCAATAATTAGTACACTGTGTCTCATTAGTTGAACATGCATCTGATTCTTGATGATTGTAAGTGCATTGAGGTCAAATGTAAAGGCGAAGGAAGGACCAACAAAGTTTATATTATGTCTAAAATTATTTTGGATTATCACCCATATGAATAGTATGGGAAAATATTTTTAGTCACTCCAAATGTTAAAGAAGCTGAGGGCTTTTTCCTCCATATGAAAGATGTCTTAAAATATTTTTCAAGCGTTTTTTGTTATTCAGAAGTTTGTTGGAAATAATAAAAGAAAGTGTTAATAATATCCATCACTAGCCCCTGCTGTTAAAACTGGGAGAAAATATAAGATGTACATTATTGCTATCTCTTTTTTTTAACGCAGGTAGAGTAGACTATCTGGATCTATCACGACATGCAGATTAACAAACTAATCTGAATGCTAATGTGGTTTCACACAGTTTACTTCTAAGTAAATATGTTTCCTATAATAATAACTATATATCATTTACCTTGAAAATTCCACTTTAATTAGCCTGTTAGTATGTGGGAGATTGTAAATATTTGCTTTGTATATTAAAGATAGACCACAAAATGTGTTTGTACTTACTAACTACATAACAGATGTTTCTTTTCCTTAAAAATATTTTTTAAAAATGCATAAATGCTAAATAATTCTAAATACACTCAGAGCCTTAAAAATCAAACGTATGTTATTGGAAACGCAAATATATATATTCTTCTTACTACATTTCTCAATGTGATGACATATTAAATCTAGGAAAACAAGTGTTTTTTTTCCTTTTTCTAGAGTTCATTTCTGGGTGGTTAACTAAGGGTACCTTAAAGTGTGTTTATTCTAATGAACCGTATCTCAAATATCAGTAGCAGCAAGTGATTCTTTTTATTATTTCTAAGGGATCTTGGTTTTATTGGCAATAGAAGATAATTAATTGGCACCTCTTCTTAATTATTTTTTTAAACAGGACAGAGATTCCTTCTGCCATCAGATGTCTTTCTGCTTGACTGAACTGCACCTGTGGTCTTTGAAGAATACCTTACACATTGGGGGTAAATAAGCTCTGGATTAATTTCAATATTTTTTAAATATAAGTTACAACAATATAAATAAGTACTAGCAAAGGTTAGAGCTTAGATTCTCCAGCTGGAATTGCATTATTTTCTTTATACTTAATGAAAAATTGGCTAGTGTATAGTAATTTCGTTTAGTTAACTCTGCTTACTTTTTTTCAACTTGAGTTACATTTTCTGCTTTGAACATTAATTTTACTGGCCTAATATCTGTTTCCTCTTAAGATACACAGATGTTCCATTTTTTTCCTGGGATTGTTCATAATAACTGATTTATATTCATAAATATTTGCAGGCTTGCTAATGGTAAATGCATTTCTATTTGATATTAAAGTAATATTTCAAACATAAAGTAATATTTCAAACGTACAACTAAGAGGTACAATTATATTCATTTTTTAAAAATAAATTTATTTATTTATTTATTTATTTATTTATTTATTTATTAGCTGTGTTGGGTCTTCGTTTCTGTGCAAGGGCTTTCTCTAGTTATGGCTAGCGGGGGCCACTCTTCATCGTGGTGCACTGGCCTCTCACTATCGCAGCCTCTCTTGTTGCAGAGCACAGACTTCAGACGCGCAGGCTCAGTAGTTGTGGCTCATGGGCCCAGTTGCTCTGCGGCATGTGGGATCTTCCCAGACCAGGGCTCGAACCCATGTCCCCTGCATTGGCAGGCAGATTCTCAACCGCTGCGCCACCAGAGAAGCCCTATTCATGTTTTTTGAATCTCACATTTTTGGGGAGTAATATAAATGTGTTTTAACAATGTTTATTAGTATTTCAGGATAAAGTATATATCATTAGGAAACATCTTTTAAAAAATTCTTTTCCTTTCTGAGTATCTAAAGCAACTCTTGTATTTAGGAGGACAGATTTATTACATGTCTTTAGCATCATTACTAAGAAAATGGTTTATCTTGCAAAGAATTATTTCTTTATATCAAATATATAATTACAGATGATGTCATTATAATTTCATTAAGTTTAGCTTGCTTAAAATGGATAAGGATAGAATTTCCACTTAAACAAAGTGGACTTAACACCCATTTGCTTCCTTCCCTCATTCTTCAAAATGAGAGTAGACGAATTACTATTAAAAAGGTATAGAGCACTGGAGCCTGCAGGCTTTTTGGTGGGGATAATGGCAGACTTCAGGAGGGCTCATGCCAAGGAGTACTTCCCAGAACTTCTGCTGCCAGTGTCCTTGTCCCCACAGTGAGCCACAGCTGCCCCCCGCCTCTGTAGGAGACGCTCCAAAACTAGCAGCTGTGTGGCTGACAGGGTCTTGGTGCTCTGGCCTGGTGTCAGGCCTGAGCCTCTGAGGTAGGAGAGCTGAGTTCAGGACACTGGACCACCAGAGACCTCCCGGCCCCATGTAATATCAATCGGCAAGAGCTCTCCCATAGATCTCTGTTGCAACACTAAGACCCAGAGCCAGCAAGCTCCAGTGCTGGATGCCCCATGCCAAACAACTAGCAAGACAGGAACACAACCCCACTCATTAGCAGAGAGGCAGCCTAAAATCATAGTAAGTTCACAGACACCCCAAAACACACCACTGGATGTGGCCCTGCCCACCAGAAAGACATGATCCAGCCTCATCCACCAGAACACAGACACCAGTCCCCTCCACCAGGAAGCCTACACAACCCACTGAACCAGCCTCAGCCACTGGTGGCACACACCAAAAATGACAGGAACTATGAACCTGCAGCCTGAGAAAAGGAGACCCTAAACAAAGTAAGTTAAACAAACCAAGAAGACAAAGAAATATGCAGCAGATGAAGGGGAAAGGTAGAAATGCACCGGACCAAACAGATGAAGGGGAAATAGGCAGTCTACCTGAAAAACAACTCACTGTAATGAAAGTAAAGATGATCCAAAATATTGGAAATAAAATGGAGAAAATGTAAGAAACGTTTAACAGGGACCTAGAAGAACTAAAGAGCAAACAAACAATGATGAACAACACAAAAAATGAGATAAAAAATTCTCTTGAAGGAATCAATAGGAGAATAACTGAGGCAGAAGAACCGGTAAGTGACCTGGAAGATAAAATAGTGGAAATAACTGCCACAGAGTAGAGTAAAGAAAAAAGAATGAAAAGAATTGAGGACAGTCTCACAGACCTCTGGGACAACAGACCTCAGAGACAACATTAAACCCACCAACATTCGAATTATAGGGGTCCCAGAAGAAGACAAAAAGAAAGGGTCTAAGAAAATATTTGAGGAGATTATAGTTGAACACTTCCCCAACATGTGAAAGGAAATAGTCAATCAAGTCCAGGAAGCTCAGAGAGTCCCATACAGGATAAATCCAAGGAGAAACACGTCAAAACATATAAATCAAACTATCAAAAATTAAATACAAAGAAAAAATATTGAAAGCATCAGGGGAAAAACAACAAATAACATACAAGGGAATCCCCATAAGGTTAACAGGTGGTCTTTCAGCAGAAACTCTGCAAGCCAGAAGGCAGTGGCAGAACATATTTAAAGTGATGAAACGGAAGAATCTACAACCACCATTACCCATCAAGGATCTCATTCAGATTTGACAGAGAAATCAAAAGCTTTACAGACAAGCAAAAGTTAAGAGAATTCAGCACCACTAAACCAGCTTTATAACAAATGCTAAAGCAACTTCTCTATGCAGGAAACACAGGAGGAGGAAAAGACCTACAAAAACAAACCCAAAGCAATTAAGAAAATGGTAATAGGAACATACATATCGATAACTACCTTAAATGTAAATGGATTAAATGCTCCAACCAAAAGACACAGACTGGCTGAATGGGTATAAAAACAAGACCTGTATATATGCTGTCTACAAGAGACCCACTTCAGATCTAGGGCCACATACAGACTGAAAGTGAAGGGATGGAAAAAGATATTCCATGCAAATGGAAATCCAAAGAAAGCTGGAGGAGCAATTCTCATATAAGACAAAATAGACTTTAAAATAAAGACTATTGCAAGAGACAAACAAGGACACTACATAATGATCAAGGGATCAATCCACGAAAAAGATATAACAGTTGTAAATATTTATGCACCCAATATAGGAGCACCTCAGTACATAAGGCAAATGCTAACAGCCATAAAAGGGGAAAACAACAGTAACACAATAATAGTAGGGGACTTTAACACCCCACTTTCACCAATGGACAGATCATCCAGAATGAAAATAAATAAGGAAACACAAGCTTTAAATGATACTTTAGACAAGATAGAGTTAATTGATATTTATAGGACATTACCCCCCAAAACAACAGAATACAGTTTATTCTCAAGTGCTCATGGAACATTCTCCAGGATAGATCGTATCTTGGCTCACAAATCAAGCCTTAGTAAATTTAAGAAAAGTGAAATCGTATCAAGTATCTTTTCCAACCAGAATGCTATGAGACTAGATATCGATTACAGGAAAGAAACTGTAAGAAATACAAACACGTGGAGGATGAACAATATGCTACTAAATAACCAAGAGATCACTGAAGGAATCGAGGAGGAAATCATAAAATACCTAGAAACAAATGACAATGAAAACACAACGACCCAAAACCTATGGGACTCAGCAAAAGCAGTTCTAAGAGGGAAGTTTATAGCAATACAATCCTACCGCAAGAAACAAGAAAAATCTCAAATAAACAACCTAACCTTAAACCTAAAGCAATTACAGAAAGAAGAAAAAAAGACCCAAAGATAGCAGAAGGAAAGAAATCATAAAGATCGGGTCAGAAATAAAAAGAAATGAAGGAAATGATAGCAAAGGTCAATAAAACTAAAAGCTGTTTCTTTGAGAAGATAAACAAAATTGATAAACTGTTAGCCAGACTCATCAAGAAAAAAAGGGAGAGGACTCAACAGAATTAGAAATGAAAAAGGAGAAGTAACAGCTGTCACTGCAGAAATACAAAGGATCATGAGAGATTACTACAAGAGATTACTACAACTATATGCCAATAAAATGGACAACCTGGAAGAAATGGACAAATTCTTAGAAAAGCACAACCTTCCAAGACTGAACCAAGAAGAAACAGAACATATAAACAGACCAATCACAAGCAGTGAAATTGAAACTGTGATTAAAAATCTTCCAACAAAGAAAAGCCCAGGACAGATGGCTTCACAGGCGTATTCTAACAAACATTTAGAGAAGAGCTAACACCTATCCTTCTCAAACTCTTCCAAAATATAGCAGGCAGAGGGAGGAACACTCCCAAACTCATTCTACAAGGCCACCATCACACTGGTACCAAAACCAGACAAAGATGTCACAAAAAAAGAAAACTACAGGCCAGTATCACCGATGAACATAGATGCAAACATCCTCAACAAAATACTAGCAAACAGAATGCAACAGCACACTAAAAGGAGCATACACCATGATCAAGTGGGGTTTATTCCAGGAATGCAAGGATTCTTCAATATACGTAAATCAATCAACGTGATACACCATATTAACAAATTGAAGGATAAAAACCACATGATAATCTCAATAGATGCAGAAAAAGTTTTTGACAGAATTGAACACCCATTTATGATAAAAACTCCAGAAAGTAGGCATAGAGGGAACTCACCTCAACATAATAAAGGCCATATATGACACACCCACAGCCAACATCGTTCGCAATGCTGAAAACCTTGAAGCCATTTCCTTTAAGATCAGGAAAAAGACAAGGTTGCCCACTGCCACCACTATTATTCAACGTAGTTTTGGAAGTTTTAGCCACAGCAGTCAGAGAAGAAAAAGAAATAAAAAGAATTGAAATCGGGAAAGAAATAAAACTGTCACTGTTTGCAGATGATGTAATAGTATACATAGAAAATCCTAAAGATGCTACCAGAAAACTGCTAGAGCTAATCAATGAATTGGGGAAAATAGTAGGATACAAAATTAATGCACAGAAATGTCTTGCATTCCTATACGCTAATGATGAAAAATCTGAAAGAGAAATAAAAGAAACGCACCCATTTACCATTGCAACAGAAGAATAAAATACCTAGGAGTAAACCTACCTAAGGAGACAAAAGATCTGTGTGGAGAGAACTAGAAGACACTGGTGAAAGAAATTAAAGATGATACAAACAGATGGAGAGATATACCATGTTCTTGGATTGGAAGAATCAACATTGTGAAAATGACTCTACTACCCAAAGCAATCTACAGATTCAATGCAATCCCTATCAAACTACCAATGGCATTTTTCACAGAATTAGAAGAAATTTTACAATTTGTATGGAAACACAAAATACCCTGAATAGCCAAAGCAATCTTGAGAAAGAAAAATGGAGCAATCAGGCTCCCTGACTTCAGGCTTCCTGACTTCAGACTATACTACAAAGCTACAGTAATCAAGACAGTATGGCACTGACACAAAAAAAGAAAGATCACAGAACAGGATAGAAAGCCTAGAGATAAACCCATACACATATGGTCACCTTATCTTTGATAATAAGGCAAGAATATACAATGCAGAAAAGACAGCCTCTTCAATAAGTGCTGCTGGGAAAACTGGATAGCTACATCTAAAAGAGTGAAATTAGAACACTTCCTAACATCATGCACAAAAATAAACTCAAAATGGGTTAAAGACCTAAATGTAAGGCCAGACACTATAAAACTCTTAGAGGAAAACATAGGCAGAACACTCTATGACATCAATCACAGCAAGATCCTTTTTGACCCACCTCCTAGAGAAATGGAAATAAAAACAGAAATAAACAAATGCTACCTAGTGAAACTCAAAAGCTTTTGCACAGCAAAGGAAACCATAAACAAGACGGAAAAACAACCCCCAGAATGGGAGAAAATATTTGAAAATGAAGCAGCTGACAAAGGATTAATCTCCAAAATATGCCAGCAGCTCATGCAGCTCAATATCAAAAAAACAAACAACCCAATCCAAAAATGGGCAGAAGACCTAAATAGCCATTTCTCCAAAGAAGATATACAGATTGCCAACAAACACATGAAAGAATGCTCAACCTCACTAATCATTAGAGAAATGCAAATCAACACTACAATGAGGTATCACCTCATATTGGTCAGTATGGCCATCACCAAAAAAGCTACAAACAGTAAATGCTGAAGAGGGTGTGGAGAAAAGGAAACCCTCTTGCACTGGTGGTGGGAGTGTAAATTGATACAGCCACAATGGAAAATAGTATGGAAGTTCCTTAAAAAACTAAAAATAGAATGACCATACGACCCAGCAATCCCACTGCTGGGCATTTACCCTGAGAAAAACATAATTTAAAAAAATCATGTACCACAGTGTTCATTGCAACACTGTTTACAATAGCCAGGGCATGGAAGCAACCTAAGTGTCTGTCGACAGATGAATGAATAAAGAAGATGTGGTACATATATACAATGGAATATTACTCATCCATAAAAAGAAACAAAATTGAGCTATTTGTAGTGAGGTGGGTGGACCTAGAGTCTGTCATACAGAGTGAAGTAAGTCAGAAAGAGAAAAACAAATACCGTATGCTAACAAATGTAGATGGGATTTAGAAAAGAAAAAGGTTCTGATGAACCTAGATGCAGGATAAGAATAAAGGCACAGACATAGAGAATGGACTTGAGGACATGGGGAGGGAGAAACGTAAGCTGGGACGAAGGGAGAGAGTAGCATCTACATATATACACTAGCAAATGTAAATAGATCACTAGTTGGAAACAGCTGCATAGCACAGGGAGAGCAGTTCGGTCCTTTGTGACTACCTAGAGGGGTGTGGTAGGGATGGTGGGAGGGAGACGCAAGAGGGAGGGTGCATGGGGATATATGTATACATAAAGCTGATTCACTTTGTTATACAGCAGAAACTAACACAACATTGTAAGACAATTATACTCCAATAAAGATGTTTAAAAAAAAAAGGGTATAGGGCTTCCCTGGTGGCGCAGTGGTTGAGAGTCCGCCTGCCGATGCAGGGGACACGGGTTCGTGCCCCGGTCTGGGAGGATCCCACATGCCGTGGAGCGGCTGGGCCCGTGAGCCATGGCCGCTGGGCCTGCGCATCCGGAGCCTGTGCTCCGCAATGGGAGAGGCCACAACAGTGAGAGGCCCGCGTACTGCAAAAAAAAGGGTATAAACCCACAAGGACTGAGAGACTAGGAGAGGAGACAATTTCTGTTGAATAGTTTTTGGAAGGGATGGAGAAGTTACCAAAGGTTAAAAATCTGCATATCAAATGTTTACGGAGAATTCCAGTGACAACCAATTTGGGTCTCAAAACTTTAGAGAGGTACAGATATTTGAGGAGTCAGGTACTGCAGAAGGATAGAGTTGTGGCATGGGGTGATAAGTAAGGGAGTTGAAAGTCTGTGTACGAAGCAGTGAGATACTTTTCATACTGTGGAAATACTTAATTTAGGGAGGTTCAGAACTAGCTGTAGTGGAAGAAGACGGGAGAGGTGTTGAACTGAAAACAGGGATGAAGTGAAAGCCTACATACTAATGGGTGAGGGCCTCTTAATCCCTTTATAATCAGATTAATCTTAATCTGAGAATGTCACAGGCAGCTGTACACTTTCCATGAAAGAAGAAGCTGAGGGCCTCCTCTCCAGAGAGACTGCGTGGCCCCAGAGAGAAGCCCTATCTACGATGATTTCTGAGTTGGTCCTCTGGTGAAATACCCTGGTTCCTGAGTGGTCAGTGAAACCCAGCAGTTGGCAAGCATTGTTCATGTATATTGAGCTCTCTAGTGCCTCACTTCAAAATATGAACAGCAAGAAAGGAAATATAGATGTTTCAGGAAACATTTGAAAACTGTATTAATCTTGCGGAAATTAAAAATATGTAGCAGAAAAAAAATTTTTTAACTCAAAAGAGTAAAAGAAATTGTGTCAGAAAATAGAAAAAAAAAAACCAAGAAAATGAACTTACTTCACTCCTGGCAAATGTATGAATTGGTCCTGCCTCTTAGGAAACAATTTGGCATCATCTAGTATAGTTGAAGATGTATGTTGCCTACCGACCAGTAATTCTACTCCTAGATATGTGAAAGCCTTGATAACTTTTGCACCAGGAGACGTAAAAAAATGTTCATAATAGTACTGTTTGTAATGCAGGAAACAAGAAACCATCCAAATATCAATCAGCCAGAGAATGGATAAATGTATGCAATAGTGAAAGTGAATGAATTACAGCTGCATGCAGCAACATAGATGAATGTCAGGAATATGATATAGGGCAAAAAGTTTAAAAAGTAAGTGCAGGAGAGTACATACAGTATGATTGCATGCAGAGGAAGTTCAAAAACAGGCTAAATTAAGTAATATATTGTTTCAGGAGACAAATATATGTGGTAATACTATAAAGAAAATTAGATTATAAACACAAAATTTAGTATAGCTCTGAGAAGGAAGGGAGTGGAAGTGAAATAGTAAAGGGCACAGAGGAAGTAAAAGATAATGTTCTTGGGGGAGGGTTCAAGATGGCAGCATAGGAAGATCCTGAACTCACCTCTTCCCACAGACACAATAAATTTAACTACATATGGAAAATGGATGAATAGAGCCTCTACAACAAAAGGTAAAAGGACAGCATTGAGATAGGTAGGAGAGAGAGAGACAGTCTTGCCAAGGGAAAAATCCACATCCCAGCCACACTAATCCACAATTGGGAGGGATAAAAAGGTACGGATGTTTTCTCTGAGCTATGAGAGATTCAGGTTCCACGTCAGGCATCCCAACCTCTAGATCCTGCACAGGAGAGACAAGCGACCAAAATACCTGGCTTTGAAAACCAATGGGGAATATGTCTAGGAAAATTATAGAACTGTAGGGAACAGAAAACCCACTCCTACAGGGTGTGCATGCAAACTCACTTGACCTGAAAACCAGCACAAAAACACCATACTGAGAAGCACATGGACCATAGGTGAAGAGGACCCACTTACTAATCTTGAAGCATCTTCCAGAGAGGCAGGAACCAACTGAGATACTCCCTGGGAACTGAGACACTGGTCAAAGCATTTTTGCAATTTCAGGCTACCTTCAGAATTCTGGTGCAGGTGAGCACTATTTTGAAATTTTCCCTCTAACCTTTTAGAAAGGAGAGGGAGAAATAGAAATGACTTTGGAAAGGACTGGGAGAAATAACTGATTTACTTAATACATAGAAATAAACACAGGGACTTAGGCAAAATGAGACAGAAACATATTCCAATCAGAAAAATATGACAAAACCTCAGAAGAAGAGCTAAGGAAAATGGAGATAAGCAATCTAGTGTATAAAGAACTCACAGTAATGATTATAAAAATGCTCACTGAGCTCTGGAGAAGAATGATGAACACTGTGAAAACTTCAGCAAAGATATAGGAAATATAAGAAAGTAATAAACAGAAGTTATAACTGAACTAAAGAATATGCTAGAGGGGTTCAACAGCAGACTGCATGAGGTAGAAGAGTGAATCAGTGGGCTAGAACACAGAACAATGGAACTCACCCACACAGAGCAACAAAATGAAAAACAAATTTAAAAAAGTGAAGATAACTTAAGAGACCTTTGGTACAACATCAAGCAGAATAACATTTGGACTATAGGGGTCCCAGAAGGAGGAGAGAGAGAGCAAGGGCTAGAAAAATTATTTGAAGAAATAGTGGCTGAAAACTTCCCTATTTGGGGAAAGGAAACAGACAGGTCCAGGAAGCCCAGAGAATTCCGAAGAAGATGAACCCAAAGAGATGCAGACCAAGACACGTTATAATTAAAGTGGGAGAGGTTAAGGGTAAAGAGAGAATCCAGAAAGCAGCAAGAAAAAAACAACTAATTTTGTACAAGGGAAACCCCATAAAGGCTATGAGCAGAAATTTTCAGCAGAAACTTGACAGGCCAGAAGGGAGTGGCATGTCATGTTCAATGTGCTGAAAGAAAAAAACTTCCAACCAAGGATTCTCTACCTAATGAGGTTATCATTCATAATTGAAGGAGAGATGAAGAGTTTCCCAGATAAGCAAAAACTAAAGGAATCTGTTACCTGCCCTACAGGAAATGTTGAAAGGACTTCTTTAATTTTAAAGGAAAAGAAATGGTACTAATTAATAATAAGAAAATATACAAAAGTAAAAATCTCACTAGAAAAGGTAACTATATAAGAAAGGTAGTGGATCAATCACTTTTATAAGGCAAGCATGCAGGTTAAAAGACAAATGAAGTAAAACTAACTAAAATTACAATAATTAGTTAAGAGATGCATAAAATAAAAAGATGTAAAGTGTGTCGATGAAAGTATAAAATGTTGGGGGGATAAAAGGATAAAACTTTGGAATGTGTTCAAATTTTAGTTGTTACCAACTTAAAACAGGCCACTATTTAAATAGGATGTTATATGTGAACCTCACTGTAACTACAAGGAAAAAATTATAGTAACTACACTAAAGAAAATGAGAAAGGAATCTAAATATCATGTTAGAGAAAACTGCTAAAGCACAAGGGAAGAGAGAAAGAGAAGAAAAAAGGAACAGAGAACTTCAAAAATAACCAGAAAACATTTAACAAAATGGAATAATTACGTACTTATCAATTATTACTTTAAATGCAAATGGACTAAATTTGCCAATCAAAAGTGGCTGAATGGATAAAAAAAGAAGACCCATCTATTGGTTACCTACAAGAGAATTACTTCTCTTGTAATTCTTGAAACACACAGACTTAAAGTGAAGAGATGGAAAAAGATATTCCATGCAAATGGATGTGAAAAGAAAGCTGGATTATCTATACTCATATCAGACAAAATAGACTTTAAAACAGAGACAGTAATAAAAGATAAAGAAGGGCATTACATAATGATAAAGGGGTCTATCCAGCAAGAAAATATTAACATTTATAAATGTATTTGCACCCAACAGCGGAGAACCAATATATATTAAGCAAATAATAACAGACTTACAGAGAAAAATTGAAAGTAATACAATAATACTAGGGGACTTTAACACCCCATTTACATCAACAAATAAATCATCCAGACAGAAAATCAATACAGAAACATTGGACTTAAATGACACATTAGTCCAGATTGACTTAATAAATATAGAACATTCCGTTCAAAATCAGCAGAATGCACATTTTTCTTAAGTACACATAGAAACATTCTCCAGGATAGATCACTATTAGGTCATAAAACAAGTCTCAGTAAATTGAAGAAGATTGAAATCACATTAAACATCTTCTTTGGCCACAGTGGTATGAAACTAGATATCAGTCACAAGGAAGAGGCCAGGAGAAAACACAAAAAGGTGGATATTAAATAGCATGCTACTGAGCAACCACTGGGTCATCAAAGAAATCAAACAATACTTAGATACAAATGAAAACAGAAATATGTCATATCAAAATCTATGTGATGCAGCAAAAGGAGTTCTAAGAGGGAAGATCATAGCAATATAGGCCTACTTCAAAAAGCAAGAGAAATCCCAAATAAGCAATCTAACTTTACACCTAAAGGAGCTAGAAAGAGAAGAACAAATGAAGCCCCAATTAGTAGAAGGAAGGAATAATGAAGATCAGAGCAGGAATAAATGAAATAGAGACTAAAAAAAAAAACAGAAAAGATAAGTGAAACAAAGAGCCAGTTCTTTGAAAAGATAAACAAAACCAACAAACCTTTAGCTAGAATAACCAAGGAGAAAAGACTCAAAATCAGAAATGAAAGAAAAGTTACAGCTGATACCACAGAAATGCAAAGGATCATAAGAGACTACTGTGAACAACTATATACCAACAAATTGGACAACATAGAAGATAAATTCCTAGAAAGATACAATCTTTACAGACTGAATGATGAAGAAATAGAAAATCTGTATAGACTGATTACTAGTAAGGACATTGAAACAGTAATCAAAAGCCTCCCAACAAACAAAAATAGAGGACCAGACAGCTTTTCTGGTGAATTTTACAAAACAGAGATTTAATACCTGTTCTTCTCAAACTATTCCAAAAGGTTGAAGAGGAGGGAAACATTCCAAACATTTTATACTACCAAAACCAGGCAAGGAACCACACAAAAATGAAAATTACAGGCCAATTCTTGATGAACATACATGTAAAAATCCTCAACAGAATATTGGTAAACCAAATCCAACAATACATTAAAAGGACTGTGCACCATGATCAAGTAGGATTCAGGGATACAAAAATGTTTTGTCACCCACAAAGCAATCAACATGATATATCATATTAACAAAATGAAGGATAAAAATCATACAATTATCTCAATAGATGCAGAAAAAAATATTTGACAAAATTCAACATCCATCTATGCTAAAAACTTACAGCAAAGTTGGTATAGGCAGAATTTACCTCAACGTAATAAAGGCCATATATGACAAACCCAAGCTAACATCAGTGGTGAAAAGCTGAAATCTTTTCCCTTAAGATCAGGAGTAAGACAAAGATGTCTATTCTCACCACTTTTATTCAACATAATATTGGAAATCCTAGCCATAGCAGTTAGGTGAGGAGAAAAAAAGGTATCTAGACCAGAAAGGAAGAAATAAAGCTGTCACTATTTGCAGATGACATGATACTATATAGAGATAACTCTAAAGACTGCCAAAAAAAATGGTATAACTAATAAATGAATTTAGTTAAGTTGCTGTATACAAAAATCAATGTACAGAAATCTGTGGCATATCTATGCACTAATAACAAGCTATCAGAGAAATAAAACAATCCCATTTACAATTGCATCAAAAAGAATATAATACTTGGAATAAACGTAATCAAGGAGTTGAAAGACCTATACACTGAAAAGTACAAGACGCTGATGTAAGAAATTGAAAAATATATAAATAAATGGAAAGAATATTCCATGTTCATGGACTGGAAGCATTAATATTGTTAAAATGTCCATTCTACCCAAAGCTGTCTACAGGCATACCTTAGAGACATTGTGGGTTCAGTTCTAGACCACTCCAAAAAAGCAAATATCTCAAAGTGAGTCACAAATGCTTTGGTTTCCCAGTGCACATAAAAGTTATGTTTACACTATACTGTCATCTGTTAAGTGTACAGTAGCATTATGTCTTTCAAAACATTGTGCGTACCTTAATTTAAAAATATTTTATTGTTAAAAAATGCTAAATGTCGTATGAGCCTACAGCAAGTTGTAATCTATTTGCTGGTGGAATGTTTTGCCTCAGTGTTGATGGGTGGTGGTTGCTGAAGGTTGGGGTGCCTGTGGTAATTTCTTAAAATAAGACACCAGTGAAGTTCGCCACATTGATGGACTCTTCCTTTCACACATGATTTCTCTGTAGCATGTAGTGCTGTTTGATAGCATTTTACCCAGAGTAAAACTTCTTTCAAAATTGTAGTCAGTCCTCTAGAATCCTGTTGCTGCCTTATCAACTAAGTTTACATAATATTCTAAATCCCTTGTTGTCATTTCAGTAATCTTCATAGCATTTATACCAGGAGTAGACTTATTTCATCTCAAGAAACAACTTTCTTTGATCATTCATAAGAAGCAACTCCTTAAGTGTTAAAGTTTTCTCATGAGATTGCAACAAAATTCAGTCCTATCTTCAGGCTCCACTTCTAATTCTCGTTCTTTTGCTGTTTCCCCCACATCTGCAGTTACTACCTCCACTGAAGTCTTCAACCCCTCAGAGTTACCCATGAGGGTTGCAAACAACTTCTTCCAAACTCCTGTTAATGTTGCTATTTTGACCTTTTCCTGTGAATCATGAATGTTCTTAATGGCACCTAGAATGGAGAATCCTTTCCAGGTTTTCTTTTCTTATCCTTTTTTTTTTTTTTTTGGCCACGCCATATGGCTTGCAGGATCTTAGTTCCCTGGCCAGGGATTGAACTCGGGCCCCAGCTGTGAAAGCACTGAGTCCTAAGCACTGGACCACCAGGGAATTCCTAGAAGGTTTTCAATTGAATTTGCCCAGATCCATCGGAGGAATCACTGTCTGTGGCAGCTATAGCCTTAAGAATTGTATTTCTTAAACCATAAGACTCGAATGTCAGAATTACTCCTTTATCCATGGGCTGCAGATGTTGTGTTTGTGCTAGCAGGCATAAAAACAACATTAATCTCTTTGTACATCTCCATCAGAGTTCTTGGGTGACCAGGTGCACTGTCAATGAGTAGTAATATTTTGAAAGAAATCTTTGTTTCTGAGCTGTAGGTCTCAAGGGTGGGCTTAAATTATTCATTAAATCATGTTGTAAACAAATGTGTTGTCATCCAGGCTTTGTGGTTCCATTTATAGGGCACAGATAGAGTAGATTTAGCAGAATCTTAAGGTCTCTAGGATTAGTGAGCATTGGCTTCTACTTCAAGTCGGCAGCTGTATTAGCCCCTAACAAGAAAGTCATCCTATCTGTTGAAGATTTGAAAGCAGTCATTGACTTTTCCTCTCTAGCTATGTAATTCCTAGATGGCATCTTCTTTCAATAGAAGGTTGTTTGTCTACATTGAAAATTTATTGTTTAGTGTAGCCAGCTTCATTAATTTTATCTTAGCTAGGTCTTCCAGATAACTTGCTGTAGGTTCTACATCTGCACTTGCTGCTTCGCCTTGTACCTTTATGTTCTGGACACGATTTCTTGCCTTAAACCTCATGAACCAACCTCTGCTAGCTTTAAACATTTCTTCTGCAGCTTCCTCACCTCTCTCAGTCTTCATAAAATTGAAAAGAGTTAGGGCCTTGTTTTGCATTAGGGTTTGGCTTAGGTTATGTGGTGGCTGATTTATCCAGGCCACCAAAACTTTCTCTATATCAACAATGAAGTTGTTTCACTTTCTTATTATTTGTGTGTTCAGTGGAGTAGCACTTTTACTTTCCTTTATGAACTTTTCCTTTGCAGTCACAACTTAGCTAACTGTTTGGCTCAGGAGGCCTAGCTCTCAGCCTATCTTGACTTTCAACATGCCTTCCTCAGTAAGCTTAATCACGTCTTTTTTTAAATTAAATTAAATTTTTTTGTTTGTTTATTTTTGGCTGCATTGGGTCTTCATTGCTGAGCGTGGGCTTTCTCTAGTTGCGGCGAGTGAGGGTTTCTCATTGCGGTGGCTTTTCTTGTTGTGGAGCATGGGCTCTAGGTGTGCGGGCTTCAGTAGTTGTGGCTCGTGGGCTCTAGAGCACAGGCTCAGTAGTTGTGGTGCACAGGCTTAGTAGCTCCGCGGCATGTAGGATCTTCCCGGACCAGGGCTCGAACCCGTGTCCCCTGCATTGGCAGGCAGATTCTTAACCACTGTGCCACCAGGGAAGCCAATTAGTTCTAACTTTTGATTTAAAGTGAGGGACATGCAACTCTTCCTTTTACTTGAACACTTAGAGGCCACTGTAGGGTTATCAACTGGCCTAATTTCAATATTGTTGTGTCTCAGGGAGTAGGAAGGCAAGAAGAGAGGGAGAGAGATGGGAGAACAGTCTGTCAGTGGAGCAGTCAAAACACACACATGACATTTATCACTTAAGTTAGCCTTCTTATATAGGTGCGGTTCATGATGCCCCAAAACAGTTACAGTAGTAACATCAAAGATCACTTATCACAGATCACCATAACAAAATAATAGTAATGAAAATGTTTGAAATATTGCAAGAATTACCAAAATGTGATAGAGACATGAATTAAGCAAATGCTATTGGAAAATGGTGCCTGTCGACTTGCTCAGTGCAGGGCTGCCACAAACCTTCAATTTGCAAAAAAGCAATGTCTGAGAAGCGCAGTAAAGTGAAGTGCAGTAAAAGAGTTATGCCTGTATAGATACAGTGTAATCCTTACCAAAATTCCAATGGCACATTTTGCAAAGCTAGAACAAATAATTCTGAATTTTGTATGGAACCACAAAAGATCCCGAGTAGTCAAAACAATTTTAAGAAACAGTAACAAAGCTGGAGGTACTACACTTCCTGATTTCAAACTATACTACAAAGCTGTGGTAATCAAAACAGTATGGTACTGGCACAGAAACAGGCACACAAATCAATGGAACAGAATTGAGAGACCAGAAATAAACCCACACATAAATGGACATTTAACTTATGACAAAGGAGCAAAGAACATAGAGTGGAGAAAGGATGGTCTCTTCAATAAACTGTGTTGGGAAAACTGGATAGCCACATGGAAAAGAATGAAACTAGACCACTATCTTATACCATACAGAAAAATTAACTGAAGATGGATTAAAGACCTGAATGTAAGACCTGATATCTTAAAATTCCTAGAAAAAAACATAGGTGGTAGACTCCTTGACATCGATCTTGGAGATGATTTTTGACATCAAAAGCAAAGGCAACAAAAGTAAAAATAAACAAGTGGGACTACATCAAACTAGAAAGCTTCTGCACAGCAAGGGAATCCACCAACAAAATGGAGAAGACATTTGCCAATCATATATCTGATAAGTCCAAAATATAAACTCAATAACGACAACAACAACAACAAAAACTGATTAAAAATGGGCAGAGGATCAGAATAGACATTTTTCCAAAGAAGACATACAGATGGCCAACAGGCACATGAAAAGATGTTCAACATCACTAATAATAGGGAAATGCAAATCAAAACCACAATGAGATACCACCTCACACCTGTTAAAATGGCTGTTATCAAAAAAACAAGAAATAACATTTATTGGAGAGGCTGTAGAGGAAAGGGAACCTTACACACTGTTGTTGGAACTATAAATTTATATAGCCACTATGGAAAACAATATGGAGATTCCTCAAAAAATTAAGAGTAGAGCTACCATATGACCCAACTATTCCACTTCTGGGTATTTATCCAAAGAACATGAGAACAGTAATTTGAAAAGATATATGCACCCCTATGTTCATTGCAGTATTATTTACCATAGCCAAGACATGGAAACAACCTGAGTGTCCATCGATGGATGAATGCATATAGATGATGTGTTATATTTATACAATGGAATAATACCCTAAAAAAGAATGCCCTGTGCAACAACATGGATGGACCTTGAAGGTATTTTGTTCAATGAAATAAATCAGATGGAAAAAGACAAATACCCTGTAATTTTTACTCCTATGTGGAATCTAAAAAACATAACAAAGGAATAAACAAAATAAAACAATAGCAAACTCATAGATACAGAGATCCGATTAGTGGTTACCAGAGAGGAAGGGGATTAGGGGTTGGGTGAAATGGCTGAAAGGGGCAACTGTATGGTGATGTATGGTAACTAGACTTGTGGTGGTGATCACTTTGTAGTGTGTAAGATGTCGAATTTTAATGCTATACACCTGAAACTTATAAAAGTTCTTTTTTTAGATTTATGTTTTTAATTTTACATATATTCTTGTTTTGTTTTTAAACATTACATATAATCTTTTATATTTATCCAATAATTAAAACAATTTAAAACCAAAAATATTAAACATCATTTTCAGCATAAGACTTTTATTTAGTAATAAATATACATTCAGAGAAAAACTCTGAGAGACAACAAAATGTTATTAATAGCTGTCTCCGAAGAGTGGAAATACAGTAAACTAAACTGTTTTGTTCTTTCCTTATTTTCTCAGTTTTATACAGTGAACATATTACTTTTATAATCAAGAAACCAAATTATATTGAAATATGTATAAATATGATAGAAAAAAGGAAATGAATGCTGTGACCAAGGACAGTAGTGCACAAAGGCCCCAGGGGGCAGTAAGATCCTCTGCCCCAACTGGATCTTCAGCAGGGCTATCTATTCTTCCTGCTGGGGGCATTCTTCTCTTTGAGCCCATGTGCAGTCATACTTCTTCTTTAGGGCACAGCTTTAGTAAGTGACCTAGAGAAGCCTTCCCTGCCATTTAGACTAAGTTAGTAACCCTCTTACATGCTCTCATTATGCTTGACATTTAAAGTATTTTTTGAATTGAGGTATAATTGACTTATTATATTAGTTTCTGGTGTACAGCATAATGAGTTGATAAGTCTAGTTAACATCCACCACCATACATGGTTACAAAAGTTTTTTCTTGCGATAAGAACTTTTAATATTTACTGACTTAGCAACTTTCAAATATGCAATACATTATTATTAACTATAGTCTCCATGCTGTACATGATATCCCCATGACTTGTTTATTTTATAACTGGAAGTTTGTACCTTTTGACCCCCTTCACCCATTTCACCCACCTTCCCCTTCACCCTACTGACTCTGACAACCAATCTGTTCCCTGTATCTGTGAGCTTGTGTTTTGTTTGTTTTTAAGATTCTGCGTATAAGTGAAGTCATATGGCACTGTCTTTCTCTGACTTATTTCACTTAGCATAATGCCCTCAAGGTCCATTCAAGATGTCACAAATGGTAGGATTTCATTCTTCTGATGGCTTAGTAGTATTACATTGTGTATATATACCACGTCATCTTTATCCATTCATCCACCGATGGACACTTAGATCTTGGTTATTGTAGGTAATTCTGCAATGAACATGATATAATGGTACCTATATCTTTTTGAATTAGTGTTTTCATGTTCTTTGGATAAATACCTAGAGGTGAAGTTGCTGCATCATATGATAGTTCTATTTTTAATTTTTTGAGAAACCTCCATACTGTTTTCCATAGTGAGTGCACCGATTTGCATTTCCACCAGCAGTGCTGAAGAGTTCCCTATTCCCCACATCCTCGCCAACACTTGTTATTTCTTGTCTTTTTGATAAATGCTATACTAATTTGAAGTAATCACAAACTTTTACAGAAAACTTGTTAGTACAGAGAATTTATTTTCTTGAACCATTTTAGAGTGAGTTTCAGATCTGATACCTCACCACCCCCAAATACTTTAGTGTGTATTTCCTATAGAAAACGTGTTGTCCCACATCATCTATATAACCATCAAAATCAAGAAATTAACAATGATAATAGTACTACCATCTAATACTCAGAGTTTCACCAATTGTCCCTCCAATGTCATTTTTTATAGCAAACGATTCTCGTTCAGAATTACTTTTTTTTTTAGTAAAAGAAGGTGTGAAGAATGAAAAATACTGAAAAGAGTTATGCATGATCAGGATTTTCTAAGACTGGATTGAATTTAGTTGGGTAAATGGATTTTGTTAGGAATGGGCTAGAACAAGACTGGGTTTGGTTTCTCCCTCCAAAGTATTCTTGAAATTCTGCTTTTGACAGCAGATTGTGTGAGTTTCTTTGCCTTTAAGTGACTTGTATTTGCTTTTGAGATCTTTTGAAACTTTGGTTAAGGAATAAGTATTGTCTCACAGTGACCTATGATCTTATTTGACCAAGTGTTGTAAAACTTTTTGACAAACTTCCCAAATATCAAGTTTTAATTGTTTCTTTTGATTTCCAGCTAACTTTGGGGTACTTTAGAGGTCCCCTGAGGTATCTTAAAGAGAAGTACTTAACTAGGATTATTTGGTATGTTAAGTTAAATGTAATCATTTGGAATTCTGGTTATTGTAACCAAGTTTCTTTATTGATTATACTATAATCAGATGTTTAACCATGGCTTTTAAGTCTTTTGTCATTTATAGATATTTTTGTACTCTGATGCTGTTACAAAAAGTGCTTCATCATCAAGGAGAGTCATAGAAAGGCTATGGAAGCAGTTACAACAGTTCCACACCACGATGATGTCTATGCGAGGATGACAGCCCATACTGACTTAAAACAAGGAGCTGTCTTGCCTCTGGGGCCCCTAGATCAGGCATCCAGAGATTTTTACAGGCAGGGTCGACACCCCCCACTCAGCTCTGAAGCAGTTACAGAAGACGGACCATTGCCCTTCTGCTTCTCATAAGAATATGGGAGTAAAATATCTGAGGGGGGAATGAAACAGGAGGGAAGGAGGCAGGGCACAACCTTTGAAAGAATGACATAGCCCGAGGACATGACTTAAACTGATTAGAACCAAATGGGTCCAAGATGGTGGACAAGTTGACTTCCACTAGACCTTAAGCCTCAGTATACGCTCACTGTAACACATCAGCATGCTAAATAGCACGCCCACAGGCGTCATGACAGTTCCAAGACCAACCATAAGGATCAAAAAAGTGGGTGGTGGCCCAATTCCTGGAAATTCCCACCCCTTCCTGAAATAGCTGCAATAAGCCTCCCACTCATTAGCCTATGAGATTACCCACCCCTGTAAAAACTGACAACCCCATACCCTGGTGCCTTTCTCACCTTCTGAGATGGCCCACACTCTGTCTGTGGAGTGTGTTTCTCTCTAAATAAATCCGCTTCTTACCTAAAAAAAAAAAAAAAAAAGAAAAGAGACATGTTACATTTAGTTATCATGTCTCTTTATTCTCTTTAATTCTGGAACAAATCTTTCATCCTTTTAATTTTTTTAAATTTATTTTTTAACTTTTGTGACTAACACTTTTGAAGATTTTTTAACCACTTATTTTGTAGTATGTCCCTACATTTAGATCATTGAAGCTTCCTCTTAAGTAGGTTCAAATTATGCATATCTGGTGGGAATATTCCAGAAGTGATGCTGTATTCTCAATGCATCCTAACAGGCAGTGCACAATTTCAATTCCTGTCTTTATTGATGATGTTCATGATCACTTGGTTAAGGTGATGTCTGCTAGGCTTCTCCACTGCAAAGTTACTTTCTTCTTTGGAATTAATTAGTATTTTGTAAGGGAGGTACCTTGAAAATATGTGAATATCTTATTCCTCATTAAACTTTAAATATATTTTTAATTTATTTTATCCCTATGGGCTCAGGTACTGTTTTAGTCAATGATTTTAATCCATTAGTACCATTATTTAATTTGATGTTTAAGTTGTCCCTGATGTGGCCAGTGGGACCCCTTGCAAGCTGGCTTCTCTGTCTTTGTGCCATGTCCCTGTCAATATTTGAGCATTTCCATTCTTTCTGGCACAACAGATCTTTCAGGCTCTTATTATACTTTCCCTTCCTCAGTGCTGGAATCAGCCAATTCTCTAAGGAGCTTGGTTCCTTTTAGAGGAGAATAGTATCTAGAAGCCAAGGTGTGCTTTAGGTGCACTCATTGCTCTTGGAGTATCACTGCTCCCAGGTACTCTCAGTGGCCAGAGCTTAGGGAATGTATGTATGTATGCATACACACATACTTGCATCCACATTCACTTCTGTATCTCAATATATCGAAAACCATGAGTTCATACCCGTACCTCAAATTCTAATCTATCACCACAGGGTTCATTCTAATGTTCTCTCTTTTTATATTTGTACTTCTCTCTCACTGGGAAAGCTGACGCTTCCATATCTTTATTTACTTAAAATCACCCTGTATGCAGACAGTCTTCTGTCTCGGTGGCAGTTCCCTTCCCTGCATGGATGTTCTTTTCACCCCGTGTAGGTTCTGACACACTATGTTGGACTGCCCCTGTATGTGGATGTCTTCCTCACTTTATTCAGCCTCTAACACCCAACATGAGGCCATTGCTCCTATGAATGTGCTTCTCACCCTGCTAGGGTTCTGACATACTATGTCAGGCTGACTCTCCCTATGGACACCTTCCTCATCCAGCTTAGGCTCTGGCATTCCATGTGAGGTGGGTCTTACGCGGATGCCTTTCTATTCCTGCTTCGGTTTTAAAGATCCCCACTCTGGGCCAGATGCAGTAGGTCAGACTTGTACATAGAATTCAGGACCCCTTATTATCCTCATATTTCTATTCTAGAGTTGTAATACTTGGATGCATGGAATGATGGAATATTCATTATGTACACATATTCATTATGTACACAGGATATGGCCTGTGTACATAATGCATATGGTTCTTGGATTTTTTAAGATTCTTTTTATTAAAAGTATTACATATGTATTGAAAAGTGTAAAGATTATAAAGATATGTTTTGAACTATCAAAAAGTGAACACACCCATAAAATCTTCACCCAGGTCAAGAAATAAAATATTATCAGTACCCTAGGAGCCCTACTCATGACCTTTCCCTGGCACTCATTAGGTATCTTCAATATAACCAACAGAAATAAACTGCATTCTTTAAATTATATGTCCCAATTAGTGGCACGATGAATAAAATAGAGCTTCAGTAAGTACGCATGATTGACTATTTTGAAAAACTATATTTGAAAAATTAATTATAGCTTTTTTGAGGAAGTTTTATCATTCAGTTTGAGAAAGTTTGGAGCAGTCAGTCACTAGGGGGCAGCCTGCACTGCTTCCATTTCTTTAGAAATAGTTGTATCCTTTTGTTAGTAACTAGAATTATTTTGCATGGAAGGAAACAAATGTTACTTCAAAGAAAGAAATATTTCACTATTCACAGATAGGAAGAAAGTGGGCACAATTATTTTGTTCTCCTGTAATTCAACTGCAGGAACGGATTCCATGGTTAAATCACTCTCAGCATCTTGGAAGCCTAGCTTTGCTTTTGTAACCCCAGCAGAGCATCCGAATTTGAATGGTTTGGAAGGTTTTTTGAATCTAAACAAGCTGCAGATAATTTATCCACACCTTCCTCTAAACCTTTCTTTTCTGCAGATTTCCCCCAAATACCCTACTAGACTCGAGTTAAATTAGAGAAGAGAAAGCCACAGCTCAGAATTCTATCCACTGATTTCATTTGGCCTTGCTTAGTGGTAGTTTCTTTTGGTAGCACCCTGTGAAAAATATCAGAGGAAGCGTGAGAGAAAAAAGTTGGTCTTCCTTGATGTCAGTTCTTTACCACTTCTTTCCTCATGCCGTTCTAGTTTTGTATATTTCTTTTCTAACTGGACTGATAAACTATCCAGTTCCTGAATATCCTTAGAATAGATAAACCCATGTCCAGATACCTTTGAAGTATTTCATTTCCAGTAACATAAAGAGATTGTTTCTGCCCTCCTCCCTGCCCTACCGACCCTGCCGTACAGTATGGGTTGGCTTCTTATTCTCCATAACTTTTTACCATAATCTAATGTCATTTCTTCCTTTCTACAGATAGAGACATCGGGATCTACCAGTATTATGACAAGAAAGAGCCACCAGGTAAAGTGTCTGTTCTACTAAAGTGATTTTTATAAACTTTGTATTCTAAACTATAAAATTCTGACTTGAAAACTCTGTTTTTATGAGTCTTAGATGAATTCTAGAATTTCAAGAAAGGTTACTCCAGTTCTTCAGAAAAATGCTGAGGTTGATATCTATTCTATATAAAATAAAGCAATATTGAGAAAATGCTATAGCAGAACCTGAAAATTTTCATTTTACTGCTGATTAGACTGATAACTGGACAGTCTATTCTCGTCTATTTATCAGTGTCCCAGTAGAGGGCATTGTTAATGCATGGGTCCCACTGATGCTGGCCTCCCGGATCCTCACCTGATATCTGAAATAGGCATTTCTGAGTGAGTGATCAATTTTCTTTATCTGATTAATCCTGTTAATCCCAGAAGTTTCATGATGGGCCAAAAGGTCTTTCTAGCTAGAGTTACTTCCTGTTTTGGTCTCTGTTGAAGTGGGGCTTGTGTGGGCATCCTGTGTGCTTAGCTTGGTGGCTAATAGGCTGACTTCATGGTTCTGATGACAGACTGAAGCAGCTTCTGTTCTGGGCTCAGTTGCAATTCTGTTCCCTATCTGATGAGCTTGCAAATTCAGGATATTGGCCCACCTGTTGTGCTTTGTAAGCCTTTTCACTACAAATTTAGGAAATCTTCTATGAAATGAAAACATCCAAATTATGGCATTTTTCAACTGCCTTTTTAAAAGTTTAGTGTATTTTATTAATCTCAATAGTGTGTATAAATACATTATTTATGCACATATAAAAATATAAAGTATTATAATAAAAATAATTTCCACTTTTTTTTTTCCATCTCTCTTCTGCCACAATATCAGCAACAGAGCATGGTAACTTAGAAGAAAAGCAGAAGCTGGCAGAATGTAAGTTTACTTTATATATTTTTGGAATTATTATAAAACTGGAATTTTAATATCCCTGAAAATTCAGTCTTAAAATGTATTTTAAGCTTTCTGCACAAAGAGAAAATGTTATTCCTTACAAATTTCTTATAAATTCCCATTGTTTAGGTACATAAACATGTGAATAAGAATTATATTGTTAGGAATTTTTCATTTAGACCATTGAAATCTCTGTCCATTGTTTGGTGAGATATATGCTTTTGTAAACACAAACTTTCTTAATGAACCATATTTATATTATTTAATATATTTAAAATAAGTGTACCATGCTTAAATTCTGATAACATTTTATTATCCATATTATGCCTAAATTATTAATATGTTTTACCCATTGTAAGAGAATAAGATTTGTAATTATCAGTATTAGCATTTTATTCTCTTTAGTCTTTCCTGTTTTCAAATATATAAACATGTTATATATGTAATATGGGTACAGTATAATGTGGTTAAAATATGACTGTTTTATTTGGAATATAGGTGGAGCTGAATATCCTACTTATTCTCATTTTAAATGATCAAGCTAACATTTAATTTTTAAAAATACGGTATTAGTACCTGCAACAGAGATTTAAAACTTTTTACATATGCTCTGCACATCATAAATTATGTTTATAGAATGTCATTAATTTGCTTTAATAAGATATATAGCAATTCTATAAAAATTTAAATGCCTATATATACTGTATATTATATGTACATACACACAAAACACATGTACACACGCATTTAGAATTATTATTTAGGAGAATTCAGAGATGAATTCGTTTTTGTGATGAAATAGATATCATTATAATGAATTTAATATTCTGTTAATTCTTTTAAAAAGAACTATTTTTAGTTTGTCTTAGGCTAACATTGAGACTACTAAATAATTTTATCTTTTAATTTAAAACAAAACAAAGGCTTATCATTATTGAATTGTGGTGTAGATTTTAAAGAGAATTATTTTAAATAGAAAAGAGCACTGTTAGTGTCTAATCTGTTAAAACTTGGATTTCCCTCAAATTTGTCCTTAGTTTAAATGTGTGATGCTTAATTTTAAATTCATTTTCTCTGTGTTATTTTTTAAATTTTATTTCTTTCCTCACTATATTCATTTACTCATAGGAATTTTCAGATCTGATAAGGCTACTTGCACAGTTTGGAATTTCTTTTGGATTGACTCTTAATTTATATGAAAATGTTACTTCTGTGGTAAAGAGTGGGTCATTTACTGTTAAGTGCTAGATTCACAGGCCTAGGAAGCTTTCCCAGGGATTCTCTGAGCCTTGTTAGTTGTCATCATAAAATTTTGATCAGGGAGTTGTTTTGTGGTAAAAATCCTGTTTTTATGACAGAGCCTTTCAAAAACTGTCATTTGATGATGGAAATGAAGCCTACTTCCTTTCAGTTAAGGAGGTGTTTTATTTTAATCTCCTAAGGCACATTGCTAAGCAGAGTTTCCTTTTTAAACCATGTTTAACTAACTGTAGTACACGTTTTGTTTGCCAGCACGAGATTTTCCATGGACGCTCAAAAACAGACGCCCAGAAAAACTTCGAGACTCACTCAAGGAGTTGGAGGTATATTTCCAGAAGTTTCAAAAATGGCAACAAACAAATCTGTTTTAAAACATCTTTCAACAGCTTTAATTTTCATAAAGGATCAACTCTCCTGGTGATGATAGCTTTGCTTTTGTCCAGTGAGGAGTTCCAAAACAGTTGCATCTTTGTGAGGCATGCTGATCTTTTTTTTTGCTTGCAAATCAGAAGCACTTTAACTGGTAACGACAATGTGTATAGCCAACTGCACTCTCTTTTTCTGTTTCCTTCAGGAGCTGATGCAGAATAGTCAGTGTGTGCTGAGCAAATGGAAGAACAAATATGTCTGTCAGGTAAAAAGGTTTGACATGCTTTCGCAGTGTTTAACCAATGGAGCTGAAAACTATGCAGTAATTGGTATTCTTGTGTTATGATAGGTAATGGACAAAAACTTTTTAGGAACAGGTATTTCATAGTTTGAATTCTAGTCATTCTAGAACTAACATTAGACAGATTGACTCAGGCTACCTCATTAATCAGTATAGTTGTACTGACACTATAAGCACTAGTAACAGTCTTTTCAGATGGTATTTTTTGTTTGTCATAGATTTAATCATATTTTTGAATGAAGGTAAAACCATAGGACAAACGGTATTTTGACCACTCTTGTAAGCATTTGTGAACACCATGCTTATGGAAATCAACAAGCAGACTAGAGTTAGACCTAACAAAACAAGACATTTGCTCTTACTTTTTGAATCCTCTAAACTGTACTGTTTAATATGATAGCCGGTAGTCACCTGTGGCTATTTAAGTATAAATTTAAACTAATTAAAATTAAAAATGCAGTTCCTCAGTTGCACTACCCACATTTTAAGTGCTCAGTAGCCACATGTTATGATATGGGCAATATATATACAGAGCATTTCCATCTCAGAAAGTTCTTCTGTACAGCACTATTAGAGCCTGGACAAGGTGAGCTACATGTTGAATGGGTCTAGATTCAGGACATAATAATCACTTGTCCGTTGATCATAAAATAATGGACAAATATCTCAGCTGTGTCAATAGGCTTAAAAAGTGCTATTTGCCTAGAAAAATTTTACTTGCTTATGATAAAAAGAATCATTAGTAATATTCTACTCCTACATGTAGTTGAAGTTACGTCAGTACTACTAATAATTATAACTGTTTTATGGAATTAAATATCCTGTATCAATTTAAATTCTTACTTGTTTACAATGTGATTCACGAATTTTAGGTCTAACTACTCTTGTTTGAAGTTTAGACCCATGGCTCTATCCATAAATCTACAACATTGAATTTGTAGTAATTATAAACTTGTCTTAATCTACTATTTGAATATAGATCTCATTTTAGTGGACTCTAGTTTGTCCTCATTTTTTGTTTAAACTAGTCTGCCTTTATTCATGAAAGTGACTTTAGTTACCTCCTCAACTGTCATAATTATTACTTTCCAGAGACTGTTTACAAGGTTGAATTAATATTTTTAGAACCATAATACTTCTTTTTTTTAACATTTTTATTGGAGTATAATTGCTTTACAATGGTGTGTTAGTTTCTGCTTTATAACAAAGTGCATCAGTTATACATATACATATATCCCCATATCTCCTTCCCCTTTCATCTCCCTCCCACCCTCCCTATCCCACCCTTCTAGCTGGTCACAAAGCACTGAGCTGATCTCCCTGTGCTATGCTACTACTTCCCACTAGCTATCTATTTTACATTTGGTAGTGTATATATGTCCGTATATACACTAACACTCTCTCACTTTGTCCCAGCTTACCCTTCCCCCTTCCCGTGTCCTCAAGTCCATTCTCTAGTAGGTCTGTGTCTTTATTCCGTCTTGCCCCTAGGTTCTTCATGACCTTTTTTTTTTTTTTTTTTTTTTTTTTTAGATTCCATATATATGTGTTAGCATACGGTATTTGTTTTTCTCTTTCTGACTTACTTCAGTCTGTGTGACAGACTCTAGGTCCATCCACCTCACTACAAATAACTCAATTTTGTTTCCTTTTTAGAACCGTAATACTTCTTAAATTAGACTTAGGATACTATTGAAAAGGATGGAATTATTTAAAAATTCATAATTTGTTTTCATAAAAATTTTAATCAGACTTTAAAACTTGAATACAAAATATACTCCAGAAAGTTTTAAACTTAGTACAACACAAATTGTACTTCTCAATGCCATTACTCACTTTAAAAGCTGGTTCAAAATTATTTGACTGCAGGGGAAGCCTACCACCTATAGTAAGAGGTGTGTCTCATGGCCTCACCCTTACTGTTGCACAGGTAAGTTGGAACATGTCAGGCATCTGAAAATATGCAGTGGAGCATCTCAGTAGGCAATCCTTTTTAAATAGACTTTATTGCATTTTAATTTATTAAGCAGGTTTGTGTGCATGTGTGTATGGGAGAGTATGAAGAGGGATATTCCTCACTATTGAATTAATTCAGAAAAGGAATTTGCGTGATAGAATATATAAAAATTACTTCCGTAATTTATAGCAACCTGAAAATACTGATTTCATAGGCTGTTGTACGAATGAGTCTGCTTTTTTTTTTTTTTTGCGGTACGCGGGCCTCTCACTGTTGTGGCCTCTCCTGTTGCGGGGCACAGGCTCTGGATGCACAGGCTCAGTGGCCATGGCTCACGGGCCCAGCCACTCCGTGGCACGTGGGATCCTCCCGGACCGGGGCACGAACCCACGTCCCCTGCATCGGCAGGTGGATTCTCAACCACTGTGCCACCAGGGAAGCCCAATGAGTCTGCTTTTAACATTTCCAATGGAACTTACCATTATGTTCTGTCATATTTTGTGCTTTATTTCTATGATTGATAAGATATGCCTTAAATAGACCTTTTACTACCAGCACGTTCTTGATGTGATATATTTCAACAAGATAACTTGACCTCCACCGTGTCCACAGGTCCAGGTTATTCCCCATATCTTTAGGGCCTTTGAAAGACCTCCTAACATTATCCATCCACTACCACAGTTTCTAGACAGGACTATTAACTAGGTCTTCTAAAAATATGAATATGTGTGTTATTCTTAAAGATCTCTAATATGACAGAAAATTAAAAATTTGGTGCTCAAGCTAAATTTTCAGAAGGATCCCCTTAACCTTTTGTTAGCTGCAAAATCAGTAAATCATCTCTACAGGCTCCCGTAGGGTCCCCCTTTTGTACATCATCCAGTGTGGTAACTCTAAAGATAACATATGTTTACATTTCTATTAGTAATTTTCCCCATATATTTAACCCTAAAATGGCAGCCATTGATCACAACATATGTTTTCTAATTCTTAGAAAAGAAATGAAAAAAGTTCCTCAGTATCTTGGTGCTAACATAGTTAGACTCTTCAGTTTTCGACTGTGCCACTCCTTAACTAATGTAAATCTTTTATCCCTCCCTCAAAAAGGGGCAACTTTAGGCTATATGGAATGTATCTTGGTTGTCTTCTTTTTAAGGGATCCTTATTTCTTCAGAAGGTTCAGTTGTTCAGGAATTAGCAATGCAACTACAACATAAAGAATTTCAGAGGATGCAGTCTGAGCCTGGATTTTTCCCTCTGTTGAATAACAAGGTTTTGTTTTGATAGGCTATCATCAGTATCAAAGCTTAGTTCATGTTGTTGATTCAGTGATTCAATGACCTATAAATTGTACCGTTTAAAAAATAATTCCTTCTTGGGCTTCCCTGGTGGCGCAGTGGTTGAGAGTCCGCCTGCCGATGCAGGGGACATGAGTTCGTGCCCCTATCCCGGAGGATCCCACATGCCGCGGAGCGGCTGGGCCCGCGAGCCATGGCCGCGGAGCCTGTGTGTCCGGAGCCTGTGCTCCGCAACGGGAGAGGCCACAGCAGTGAGAGGCCCACGTACAGCAAAAAAAATAAAAAATAAAAAAAAAAATAATTCCTTCCATTTGTAAATTCAGAACAGTTTATAAATCAAGACTTACCTATACATATGTTCTATATGACAACTTTCTTTTGAAGTTGGTTTTTCAGACTGTACCTGTTACTAGTTTGAAATGAAAGTGTATCACATATATTTCTCACTGATTTTTTGATCTCCTAAAATTATTTTATTATGAGAAAGTATTTAATAATTTTCTGCTTTGAATTTCTTAAACCATTTTCCAAACTGTTCTTAAGGAATAATAGTTTCAGCATTGAGATACTATTAAATTGTACACTGCTGTGGTGGAATATTTTAATTCCTTAAATGTGCTTCAAGTCACATTCATATTTGCAGATTACTGCATAATTAGTTAAAAGCAATATTATCATTAAGATAGATGTAACTTCATATATATTGATTTTAGATTAAATTATTTGAATCATATATGTACATTTGAGCATAAAAGTATGATACAGTCATCTTTACCCTGATTTCTTTCTATACTTATTCGACATTTCCAGATACAACTTTAAAATGCCAAGAAAAGATAGTTTTCTTTTTAAATTCTTGTAATGAATTACTTGACAGGCTATGTAAAAGTAGAGATTATTTTCCAAGCATATCACAGATAAACTGTGACCTTAAGGAACTTATTTTATTATAACTTCCTCAATTGTAGAATGAATAGCATCGTTACCTGATCTTTCATCAAACTGTGTGAAAATCAGTTTCAATTTCCTCATAAAATAACAATTGACAAACCATGGTTTTAAGTTACGACTATTAGTAATAGCATATTATTTATACAAAACCCATCACACAGTACTTACTGACTGCCATCATTGCAGGAGGCACTAAAGATGTGTAAAGTGTGGGCTGCGTTGCCAGCATAACCTAGTCAAGGAAAACAGACATGTAAAATCACTAGGACACTAGTGAGTGCTAAGTTGTATGACACCAAGTTAAAAAGATAATAAGAATTTAGAGAAAGCACAGAGATTAGCCTGGAAGTGGGATGTAGGCTAAAACATGAAAACCAGAGGTGGTTTCTCCAAAGAACAAATGAAATGGGATAATTATTTTCTGGAAACACCAAACTGAGGGGTTTCTGGACTTGAAGATTTTAAGCACAGAGTAGAAGTAAGGTGGCTAGACTGAAAATAAGGGGATTAAGTAAGAGTCTGTACCTGGAATGGTGAGATCTTCCCCAACTCCTTAACCCCTCCAGCACCGAGGCTTATATCTCAATGTAACTTATTTAGAAGACCCTTCTCTGACAAAATAGATTATTACTCCCAGAGCAAAGCCTATGGATACTGATATTTGGTAGTTCCCTTTGAAAATGTAGATGTGCCAACAAATCTCCTTACAGTGAAGCCCAAGTTAACAAGCCTCCTGATACACACCAAGCTTCCAATCAATTTTTTGGAGACTCACTTTTAAATATAACCAGGGATGGGAATGTAAATTGGTACAACCACTATGGAGAGCAGCATGGAGGTTCCTTAGAAAACTAAAAATAGAATTACCATATGACCCAGCACTCCCACTACTGGGCGTATACCCTGAGAAAACCATAATTCAAAAAGAGACATACCACAGTGTTCATTGCAGCACTGTTTACAATAGCCAGGACATGGAAGCAACCTAAATGTCCATTGACAGATGAATGGATAAAGAAGATGTGGCACATATATACAATGGAATATTACTCAGCCATAAAAAGAAACGAAACTGAGTTATTTTATTTTATTTTATTATTATTTTTTTTGTTCACCTGAAAATTATTTTGCCCTCATTCTTAAAAGTACTTTTTATGGTTAAATAATTCTAGGTTGGCAATCATTTTCTTTCAGTCCACTGAAAGTGTTCCATTTTTTAGCTTGGCTTCTGTCATGGGTGATGAAGAGTCTTATCAGTCTTTGTTCTTTGGAGGTTATCTTCACTGGAAGTTTTTAAGGCCTCTCTCAGCCATTCGTGTCATGCAGATTCATCATGGTATGCCTAAGTATGGATTCTTTTTTTTTTTTTTAGCATGAATCACTGCTTTATTGCCAAATCATATTCCTTTTTTTTAATTAGTTTCTGCTTTATAACAAAGTGAATCAGTCATACATATACATCTGTTCCCACATCCCTTCCCTCATGCATCTCCCTCCCTCCCACCCTCCCCATCCCACCCCTCCAGGCAGTCACAAAGCACCGAACTGATCTCCCTGTGCTCTGCGGCTGCCTCCCACTATCTATCTACCCTACGTTTGGTAGTGTATATATGTCCATGCCTCTCTTTCGCTTTGTCACAGCTTACCCTTCCCCCTCCCCATATCCTCAAGTCCATTCTCAAGTAGGTCTGTGTCTTTATTCCCGTTTTACCCGCAGGCTCTTCATGACATTTTTTTTTTAATTCCATATATATGTGTTAGCATACGGTATTTGTCTTTCTCTTTCTGACTTACTTCACTCTGTATGACAGACTCTAGGTCTATCCACCTCATTACAAATAGCTCAGTTTCGTTTCTTTTTATGGCTGAGTAATATTCCATTGTATATATGTGCCACATCTTCTTTATCCATTCATCCGATGATGAACACTTAGGTTGTTTCCATCTCCAGGCTATTGTGAATAGAGCTGCAATGAACATTTTGGTACATGTCTCTTTTTGAATTACGGTTTTCTCAGGGTATATGCCCAGTAGTGGGATTGCTGGGTCATATGGTAGTTCTATTTTTAGTTTTTTAAGAAACCTCCATACTGTTCTCCATAGTGGCTGTACCAATTCACATTCCCACCAGCAGTGAAAGAGTGTTCCCTTTTCTCCACACCCTCTCCAGCATTTATTGTTTCTAGATTTCTTGATGATGGCCATTCTGACTGGTGTGAGATGTTATCTCATCGTAGTTTTGATTTGCATTTCTCTAATGATTAATGATGTTGAGCATTCTTTCATGTGTTTGTTAGCAGTCTGTATATCTTCTTTGGAGAAATGCCTATTTAAGTCTTCTGCCCATTTTTGGATTGGGTTGTTTGTTTTTTTGCTATTGAGCTGCATGAGCTGCTTATAAATTTTGGAGATTAATCCTTTGTCAGTTGCTTCATTTGCAAATATTTTCTCCCATTCTGAGGGTTGTCTTTTGGTCTTGTTTATGGTTTCCTTTGCTGTGCAAAAGTTTTGAAGTTTCATTAGGTCCCATTTGTTTATCTTTGTTTTTATTTCCATTTCTCTAGGAGGTGGGTCCAAAAGGATCTTGCTGTGATTTATGTCATAGAGTGTTCTGCCTATGTTTTCCTCTAAGAGTTTGATAGTTTCTGGCCTTACATTTAGGTCTTTAATCCATTTTGAGCTTATTTTTGTGTATGGTGTTAGGGAATGATCGAATCTCATACTTTTACATGTCCCTGTCCAGTTTTCCCAGCACCACTTATTGAAGAGGCTGTCCTTTCTCCACTGTACATTCCTGCCTCCTTTATCAAAGATAAGTTGACCATATGTGCGTGGGTTTATCTCTGGGCTTTCTATCCTGTTCCATTGATCTATCTTTCTGTTTTTGTGCCAGTACCACACTGTCTTGATTACTGTAGCTTTGTAGTATAGTCTGAAGTCAGGGAGCCTGATTCCTCCAGCTCCGTTTTTCGTTCTCAAGATTGCTTTGGCTATTCGGGGTCTTTTGTTTTCCCAAACAAATTTTGAAATTTTTTGTTCTAGTTCTGTGAAAAATGCCAGTGGTAGTTTGATAGGGATTGCATTGAATCTGTAGATTGCTTTGGGTAGTAGAGTCATTTTCACAATATTGATTCTTCCAATCCAGGAGCGTGGTATATCTCTCCATCTATTTGTATCATCTTTAATTTCTTTCATCAGTGTCTTATAATTTTCTGCATACAGGTCTTTTGTCTCCTTAGGTAGGTTTATTCCTAGATATTTTATTCTTTTTGTTGCAATGGTACATGGGAGTGTTTTCTTGATTTCATTTTCAGATTTTTCATCATTAGTGTACAGGAATGCCAGAGATTTCTGTGCATTAATTTTGTATCCTGCTACTTTACCAAATTCATTGATTAGCTCTAGTAGTTTTCTGGTAGCATCTTTAGGATTCTCTATGTATAGTATCATGTCATCTGCAAACAGAGACAGCTTTACTTCTTCTTTTCCAATTTGGATTCCTTTTATTTCCTTTTCTTCTCTGATTGCTGTGGCTAAAACTTCCAAAACTAGGTTGAATAAGAGTGGTGAGAGTGGGCAGCCTTGTCTTGTTCCTGATCTTAGTGGAAATGGTTTCAGTTTTTCCCCATTGAGGACGATGTTGGCTGTGGGTTTGTCATATATGGCCTTTATTATGTTGAGGAAAGTTCCCTCTATGCCTACTTTCTGCAGGGTTTTTACCATAAATGGGTGTTGAATTTTGTCGAAAGCTTTCTCTGCATCTATTGAGATGATCATATGGTTTTTCTCCTTCAATTTGTTAATATGGTGTATCACGTTGATTGATTTGCATATATTGAAGAATCCTTGCATTCCTGGAATAAACCCCACTTGATCATGGTGTATGATCCTTTTAATGTGCTGTTGGATTCTGTTTGCTAGTATTTTGTTGAGGATTTTTGCATCTATGTTCATCAGTGATATTGGCCTGTAGTTTTCTTTCTTTGTGACATCCTTGCCTGGTTTTGGTATCAAGGTGATGGTGGCCTCGTAGAATGAGTTTGGGAGTGCTCCTTCCTCTGAAATTGTTTGGAAGAGTTTGAGAAGGATGGGTGTTAGCTCTTCTCTAAATGTTTGATAGAAGTCGCCTGTGAAGCCATCTAGTCCTGGGCTTTTGTTTGTTGGAAGATTTTTAATCACAGTTTCAATTTCAATGCTTGTGATTGGTCTATTCATATTTTCTATTTCTTCCTGATTCAGTCTGGGCAGGTTGTGCATTTCTAAGAATTTGTCCATTTCTTCCAGGTTGTCCATTTTATTGGCATAGAGTTGCTTGTAGTAATCTCTCATGATCTTTTGTATTTCTGCAGTGTCAGTTGTTACTTCTCCTTTTTCATTTCTAATTCTATTGATTTGAGTCTTCTCCCTTTCTTTCTTGATGAGTCTGGCTAATGGTTTGTCTATTTTGTTTATCTTCTCAAAGAACCAGCTTTTAGTTTTATTGATCTTTGCTATCGTTTCCTTCATTTCTTTTTCATTTATTTCTGATCTGATCTTTATGATTTCTTTCCTTCTGCTAACTTTGGGGGGTTTTTGTTCTTCTTTCTCTAATTGCTTTAGGTGCAGCATCAGGTTGTTTACTCGAGATGTTTCCTGTTTCTTAAGGTGGGATTGTATTGCTATAAACTTCCCCCTTAGAACTGCTTTTGCTGCGTCCCATGGGTTTTGGGTCATCGTGTCTCCATTGTCATTTGTTTCTAGGTATTTTTTAATTTCCTCTTTGATTTCTGCAGTGATCACTTCGTTATTGAGTAGTGTATTGTTTAGTCTCCATGTGTTTGTATTTTTTACAGATCTTTTCCTGTAATTGATGTCTAGTCTCATAGCATTGTGGTCAGAAAAGATACTTGATACAATTTCAATTTTCTTAAATTTACCAAGGCTTGATTTGTGACCCAAGATATGGTCTATCCTGGAGAATGTTCCATGAGCACTTGAGAAAAATGTGTATTCTGTTGTTTTTGGATGGAAAGTCCTATAAATATCAATTAAGTCCATCTTGTTTAATGTATCATTTAAAGGTTGTGTTTCCTTATTTATTTTCATTTTGGATGATCTGTCCATTGGTGAAAGTGGGGTGTTAAAGTCCCCTACTATGAGTGTGTTACTGTCGATTTCCCCTTTTATGGCTGTTAGTATTTGCCTTATGTATTGCGGTGCTCCTATGCTGGGTGCATAATTATTTACAATTGTTATATCTTCTTCCTGGATCGATCCCTTGATCATTATGTAGTGTCCTTCTTTGTCTCTTCTAATAGTCTTTATTTTAAAGTCTATTTTGTCTGATATGAGAATTGCTACTCCAGCTTTCTTTTGGTTTCCATTTGCATGGAATATCTTTTTCCATTCCGTTACTTTCAATCTGTATGTGTCTCTAGGTCTGAAGTGGGTCTCTTGTAGACAGCATATATATGGGTCTTGTTTTTGTATCCATTCAGCCACTCTGTGTCTTTTGATGGGAGCATTTAGTCCATTTACATTTAAGGTAATTATTGATATGTATGTTCCTATTCCCATTTCCTTAATTGCTTTGGGTTCGTTATTGTAGGTATATTCCTTCTGTTGTGTTTCTTGCCTAGAGAAGTTCCTTTAGCATTTGTTGTAAAGCTGGTTTGGTGGTGCTGAACTCTCTCAGCTTTTACTTGTCTGTAAAGGTTTTAATTTCTCCATCAAATCTGAATGAGATCCTTGCTGGGTAGAGTAATCTTGGTTGCAGGTTTCTCTCCTTCATCACTTTAATTATGTCCTGCCACTCCCTTCTGGCTTGTAGAGTTTCTGCTGAGAGATCAGCTGTTATCCTGATGGGGATTCCCTTGTGTGTTATTTGTTGTTTTTGCCTTGCTGCTTTTAATATGATTTCTTTGTGTTTAATTTTTGACAGTTTGATTAATATGTGTCTTGGCGTATTTCTCCTTGGATTTATTCTGTGTGGGACTCTCTGTGCCTCCTGCACTTGATTAACTATTTCCTTTCCCATATTAGGGAAGTTTTCAACTATAATCTCTTCAAATATTTTCTCAGTCCCTTTCTTTTTCTCTTCTTCTTCTGGAACCCCTATAATTCGAATGTTGGTGCGTTTAATGTTGTCCCAGAGGTCTCTGAGACTGTCCTCTGTTCTTTTCATTCTTTTTTCTTTATTTTGCTCTGCAGCAGTTATTTCCACTATTTTATCTTCCACCTCACTTATCCGTTCTTCTGCCTCAGTTATTCTGCTATTGATCCCATCTAGAGTATTTTTCATTTCATTTATTGTGTTTTTAATCGATGCTTGATTCATCTTTAGTTCTTCTAGGTCCTTGTTAACTGTTTCTTGCATTTTGTCTATTCTATTTCCAAGATTTTGGATCTTGGAAATAGAATCTTGGATCATCTTTACTATCATTATTCTGAATTCTTTTTCAGGTGGACTGCCTATTACCTCTTCATTTGTTAGGTCTGGTAGGTTTTTATCTTGCTCCTTCACCTGCTGTGTGTTTTTCTGTCTTCTGATTTTGCTTATCTTCCTGTGTGAAACTGAGTTATTTGTAGTGAGGTGGATGGACCTAGAGTCTGTCATACAGAGTGAAGTAAGTCAGAAAGAGAAAAACAAATACCGTATGCTAACGCATATATATGGAATCTAAAAAAGAAATGGTACTGATGAACCTAGTGGCCAGGCAGGAATAAAGATATAGGCATAGAGAATGGACTTGAGGACACTGAGGGAGGGAGGGGGAAGCTGGGGTGAAATGAGAGTAGTATCAACATATATACACTACCAAATGTAAAATAGATAGCTAGTGGGAAGCAGCTGCATAGCACAGGGAGATCAGCTCAATGCTTTGCAATGACCTAGAGGGGTGGGATCGGGAGGGTGGGAGGGGGCTCAAGAGGGAGAGGATATGGGGATATATGTATGCATATGGCTGATTGACTTTGTACAAAGGAAAGTAACATAGTATTGTGAAGCAATTATACTCCAATAAAGATCTGTTAAAAAATAAATAAATATAACCAGGGAGCCAGAGATCCACAGTACTTTGAAGGAAATCTCCACCTGTAAATCTAAGATCTATGAGTCTGAGGCTAAAGCAAACAGAAAAGAAAAAGAATCAGGGACAGTACAATAAACAGAACTAAATTCAGGGAATTAAAATTAATCCCCACAGAGAAATAAGAGAAGTTCTTTCATCTTTGAAACAAGAATAGGATGCTATTTTTGAAAAAGGAATACTCAGGAAAAAGGAAAGGAGCTCTTGAGAATTAAAAATATGACAGCATAGGGGCTTCCCTGGTGGCACAGTGGTTAAGAATCCACCTGCCAATGCAGGGGACATGGGTTTGAGCCCTAGTCCAGGAAGATCTCACATGCTGCGGAGCAACTAAGCCCATGTGCCACAACTACTGAATCTGTGCTCTAGAGCCCGTGAGCCACAACTACTGAGCCTGTGTGCCACAGCTACTGAAGCCCGTGTGCCTAGAGCCTGTGCTCCGTAACAAGAGAAGCCACCGCAGTGGGAAGCCTGTGCACCGCAATGAAGAGTAGCCCCTACTTGCTGCAACGAGGCCCACGCACAGCAACAAAGACCCAATGCAGCCAAAAATAAATAAAAATAAAAATAAATTTAAAAAATATGACAGCATAGATAGAAGAATTAATAGAAGAATTGATAAAGTTAAAATATCCCTATAATGCAGAACAGAGTGTACTAAAGGACATAGTGAACAATAGGCAATAGAAGATAAGAAGATTAGAGCATCAGGCCAGAAGGTCCAATATCTTACTAATGATAGAAAACAGGAGGGAAGAAACAAACAAACAAAATATAATAGAAGAAAATTTCCCAGAACTGGAGGATGTTTGTTTACAGTTTGAAAGGACCCAGTGGTTGAAAAAAAGACTAATACCAAGACATATTTTGTGAATTTTAGAAAACCAAAGATAAAGAGAAGATCCGGAAAGCTTTTGCAGTAAAAAAATAAAAATAAGATACATAGAAAGGAATGGGAATCAGCCTTCTCAACAGCAATACAAGGAGTTAGAAGACTGTGGAATCATGCCTTCAAAATTCTGAAGGGAAGAGCTTTTAGCCTAGAATTCTGTGTCTAGAATTCTAAATTGCCTTTCAAGCAAGGACATTTTCAGGCTAGTTAGCTCTCAAAAAATCTTACCTACCTGCCATGGACTTTTTCTCAGGAAGTTATTGGAAGATGTGCTGCCCTAAAGCAGTAGAGTGAACCAAGAAGCAAGATTTCTTAGGATCCAGGAAACAGAGGATCTTACACAGGAAAGAAATGAAGAGAAATCTTAGGATGACTGTGCTTTAGGCCTAGGTAGCAGCTGGTCCAAATTGGGGCAGGGGACAGAAGGTTCTCCTAGGAATATTGGAGGGAGGGAAGAAAAGGAACTGATAGATCTGATATCTAATCTGATCTAGGAGAATTAATAATAATATTTAATAAGAGATAATAAAAGATATAGGATAATTAAATTTTACTGAAAAAAAATCTGTAAGTAATGATCAAGAAATAACATATATGGAAGACATTGCTAGTTGCTTGTCCAGTATCTATTTTTCTTTATGAACAGACCCTATTGTTCAGAGTGGCAAAATGAGGCAGTTCTGGCCAAAGTAAGCAGAGGTTCCTGGTAGGACTTACAAGAAAGCTTACTTTTTTTAAGTCATATTTTTGTACAACATTTAAAAATCAGAATTAATGCCCCTCAAAAGACCTATAGTGAGCAAAATATCAGAATTTTAAATAAATGTTGCACTGTTTCACTGACTCTTCCTGTTGCCTCGGGCTTCCAGTGGCTCCACAAAGCACTGCCATTCACTGCCTGCTATGAGGGCAGAGTAGGTTGTTCAAACTAGTGGTATTATTTTCCATAGAACACTACCCCTATCCAAAAATATGTCTTCCCCAGGCTGAGGCATTTGAAATTCCTCTATTGCTCATTTTTCGGTATGAGAAATTCTCATGTGTGCTATGGAGCATGCCCAGAGATTAGTGTTTATTTAAGAAGTGTACAGTAAAATTTCCACCCACTGACCCACTAACAGCTTACACAAAAAAGCAAAATATTGTAGGAATATTGCATACTTTAAATGTATTTTTACATATAAAATACATGTACTTATATATATATATATATATATATAATGTCACACCAGACTCAACTGGAATGTGGCTTTTCAGCTTCTGTGCTTCCAGTCTGGATCTGAAATACTCCTGAAGGGACAGTGCCCTGCTTTTGACCATTCTTTCACTCAAGGCATATATATATAGTGCCTACTATATGCCAAATAGAATTCTCATTGCTAGGGATGCCAGTGAATAAAACAGACAAAAATGACCATTATCCCTGTTCCCCTGTAGCTTAAGTTCTATTAGGGTAGACAATCAAGAAGGGATTGATAAGTAAAATTTAGAGTATGTAAGAAAGTAATAAAAATTGTTAAGAGAAGAATAAAGCAAGAAAAATAGGAAGTATATGTGGGGGATGGTAGGGCAGGATGGGCCTGATATCTGGTGACCAGGAAAGACCTCGTGTGATTAAGACATAAAGGAGCAAGCCGTGGAAGGTATCTGGAGAAGAGGGTTCCAGGCAGAGGGAAAGGCAGGTACAGAGGCCCTGAGATGGAAGTATACGTGACATGTTTGAAAAACATCGAAGAGTTGATCTGATTGGAGTGGGATGAGCAAGGAGAAGAGTAGTGGGAATTGAGATCAGAGAGAAAATGAGGCACTAGTTATATAAGGGCCTTTCAGGCCTTTGAAAGGACTTGGCTTTTACTCTAAGTGAGATGGGAAACCTTTCGGGGCTTTTGAGCAGAGGAGGAGCTTGATCTGATTTACTTTTTATTTTTTTTATTTTTTATTTATTTATTTATTTTTTTTTTTGCGGTATGTGGGCCTCTCATTGTTGTGGTCTCTCCCGTTGCGAAGCACAGGCTCCGGACGCGCAGGCTCAGCAGCCATGGCTCACGGGCCCAGCCGCTCCGCGGCATGTGGGATCTTCCCGGACTGGGGCACGAACCCGTGTCCCCTGCATCGGCAGGCGGACTCTCAACCACTGCGCCACCAGGGAAGCCCCTGATTTACTTTTTAATTGGATAACTCTAGCTATTGTGATGCGAACACATTGAAGGAAGCGAAGATCAAATCGGCAATCAGAAGGCTGCTTCCATAGTCCAGGTGAACAGCCATAACGGTGGTTTTGACCGCATGGAACGGTCAAGTGGTGAGAAGTGGCCAGATTCTGCTGATGGATCAGGTGTGGAATATAGGAGAAATTTCTAAGCAACCAGAAGAATGGCCATTTACTGAGATGGCGAAGACTGAGAAGAGACATTTTAGAGGGAAATATCAGGAGCTCAGTTTTTGACGTCAGTGTTTGAAATGCCTGTTAGATACTGAAGTAGAGAAGACAATAGACAATTGGTTATAGGAATGTGTAGTTTAGAGAAGCGCCTGGGCTGGAGAGAGAAATTTGGGAGGCAGCAACAGAGATGGTATTATAGCCAAGAAATCAGTGAAGATCACCAAGGGAGTGAGTGTAGATAGAGAACTAGAGGAGGCAGAAGGGTGGAGCTCTGGGGTGCTCCAGCATTGGGGATTGGAGAGAGAGAAAGGGAGAGATGGAGAAAGGAGAGGAATAAGGAGTAGCCAGAGAGGTAGAGCACACTGAAGGGAATGTGGTGCACCGGAAACTAGGTTTCAGCAAGAAAGTTGAGTGTTGCTGGTATGTAGCATACCAGTAACAAGTTGCCTGATATTGACTATTGGATGGAGTAGCACGGAGGTCATTCGTGACCTAGATTAGAGCAGGGTCAATAGATGGTATGGGTAGAAGCCTGACTGGAATGTATTTAAGGGAAAATGGGAGGAGAGAAATTAAGGCTTTACAACATCAGAAAGGATTAGGTTATAAAGGAAAATGGAGAAATAGGTCAGGAGCTTGAGAGAGAGGTGAGGTTAAAAGAGGTTTTTGTTTCTTTTTTTAGATGCAAGAAATAACATCTATTCCTGTTGATAAGCTAATGGGAGTAGTACAGTCGATGCAGAAAAGGGAAGAATTAATTGCTGGAGTAATGTTAACCAAAAGCCACTTAATAAAGGGAAAGGGGATGAAAAGTAGGTTCCTGGTACCTGTTGATGTCATGGAGCTGTCTTTTCAGCCATGGACTGCTTAAGGCCATATTTCTTGTTCTGTGAGGAGAACAAACTTCCATTCGGTTAAGTAATGACTTTTTTTTTTTAAGGTTTCTATTACATGCACCTGAATGCAGTTCTAAGTGACACAACGTATTTAGAAATATGATGGTAGAACCAGGAGAAATTACCAGGAGTTGAAATGGTTACATTTGAGAGTGGGATGAGAGGCTGTGGTGGGATAAGACAGTAAACAGCTGCTTTAATTCCAAGTATTCTTTGACATTTTAACAATTTATATGTGTATTTCTTTAATTGAAATACTTTTTTTGTGTGTGTGTGTGTGTGGTACGCAGGCCTCTCACTGTTGTGGCCTCTCCCGTTGCGGAGCACAGGCTCCGGACGTGCAGGCTCAGCGGCCATGGCTCACGGGCCCAGCCGCTCCGCGGCATGTGGGATCTTCCCAGAACAGGGCACGAACCCATGTCCCCTGCATCGGCAGGCGGACTCTCAACCACTGCGCCACCAGGGAAGCCCTGTGTTCTTTTTTTTTTTGATAGTTGCTATTTTGTGGGTGTGAGGTGATAACTCATTGTGGTTTTGATACACATTTTTCTAAAGATTAGTGATGTTGAGCATCTTTTCATATGCTTGTTGGCCATTTGTATATCATCTTTGGAGAAATGTCCATTCAAGTCCTTTGCCCATTTGTTAATTGGGTTTTTTGATTTTTTTCTTTTTATTGAGTTATAGGAGTTTTTAAAAGTATATTTTGGATATTAATCTCTTGTCAGATATATGATTTGCAAATACTTTCTCCCACTCTGTAGGTTGTCTTTTCACTCTGTTAATTGTGTCCTCTGATGCACAAAAGTTTTAAAATTTTATGTAGTCACATTTGTCTATTTTTGCTTTTAGTGTCATATCTAAGAAATCATTTTCAAATCCAACATTATGAAGCTTTTCCCCTATGGTTTCTTCAAGGAGTTTTACGGTTTTGGGTCTGAGTCTAGGTCTTTAATCCATTTTGAGTTATTTTTTGTGTATGGTGTAAGGTAAGGGTCCATCTTCACTCTTTTGCATGTGGATATCCAGTTTTCCCAGCACCATTTGTTGAAGAGACTGTTCTTTCCCTATTGAGTGGTCTTGGCTCTTGTTGAAGATCATTTGAAGATCATATTTGTGAGGGTATATTTCTGGGCTCTCTATTCTGTTCCGTTGGCTTGTAGATCTGTCTTTTGATAGTACCGCACTATTTTGATTATTGTGGCTTTATAATATGTCTTGAAATCAGGAAGTGTGAGAACTTTCTTGTTTTTCAAAATTGTTTTGGCTATTTGAAATTCCTTGAGATTCCTGGTCAACTTAAATAGGCTCTACTCTTTTCTACTTAAACAAGTAAACACAATTAGTATTCATCTCAGGTACCACCATGTCTTATCCGTTTCCTTCAGAATCAAATTTCTCAAAAGAATTTCTGTTTGGAGTGTCCATTTCTCTGTTGCTCACTCAGCATTTAACCAACTTCAGCTATACTTTTCTCCTGATTACACTGAAAACCTTTTACACTGAGATTACAAAAAATCCTCTGTATCACTAAATCCAATAGACTTTTTTTTTTTTAAAGCATCATCTTAAATACACAGGAGGATTCAACAGTACTGACCACTCCAGTGTTCTTGAGATACTTTTTTCTGTTAGTTCTCGATGACACTTTGCTCTTCTAATATTCTTCCTACCTCTCCAGCATTCTTCTCTGTGTCCTTTTCAGGCCTATGCTTCTTTCCCCGTCCTTGAATGTTAGGGTTCCTCAAGGACTAATTCTAAGCCCTCTCCTCTTTACTCTGAACTCCTGGGTTATCAAATATACATAGCTACAGTGCCCCCCCACCTGATGGATGAATTATTTAAGGGACTAAATTATAGATAAGAAGGTTGATTGGTGAGCCGAGAATTAGAACAAAAGCAAGGAGGTGTTCTTACAGGATATTTCTATCAGGCTATGGTTAGGACTCTGACTTGCCCTTGGGCTTTTTCTTTCTTGACAACTGGCATTAGTTATCAGAGTCATATCTCTGAACAGAGTTACAGACATTGGTACAGGCTTCTTCCAGGCTCTGATCTGAATTGTGCACTGCCCACCACTCCATTTAAAATATCTGACCTGGTCCTCATTTGTTACCTTTTCTTTATGAGAAAAGTGTTGATTAGATTTTGAGAAGCTTCCAAATCATCTGCTTGTTGGAGACATGGAAAACACCTTTGCCTCCACAGCAACTCATTTACAGGTGCTTTTGTTCAGGTGAGCCTCCCTGGAACTGGCTAACATATACAGGTGCAACAACCACAGTGTCTCCGGACATTGCCAAATGTCCCCTGCTGGCCAAAATCATCCCCACACTTGAGAACCGCTGGTTTAGAGGGAAGCTGGTTTAGGTTGAAGAAGGAGCTGGAGAGAAGAAAACCAGATGGGCTACTGCATGGAAATCAACTGAGTGAGAGTTAAAGGATATTAGTTCCTAAGCGGGCCAGTTGTGGGGGGACATAGGATTTGTCCTATGTCTTGGTCTCTACTTCTCCACTAATTATGACACCTTCGGTTAGTTGCTTTACCCTTCTGATTGTGAATTAGTATGAGGATTAACCTTGTTACTATTATTTTTTAACTTACGTACTTACTATGTACCAGAGTTGTACTGGCATTTCATATGAATTATAGAGATGGTGTGTATTAAAGTCCTCTGTAAATTATAATATTTTGTACAAAAGTAATGGGCTGTCCTGTTCACTTCTTACCACTGTTTTTATCCTTTAGATCCTTAAAACTACTGGCAAATACAAGATTTACCTTTGTACCATGTTCTTTCGTGCATTTCATAAAATATTGTATTTTCTAAGAGCAATCACTTATTTTATGTAATTATTTTATATATATAAAAGAGCTGGATTTAAAATTACATTAGGGATTAAAATGTAGCATCACTCATTTTATAATGAGAATAAGTGAGAAAATGAGATTTTGTAATTTTAAATAGATATAGCAGGCAAATTTCCAGGAGTGTATCTGTTCCATATGTTGAATAACATCACAGAAATCTTTGGGAAACCCCATTGTTAGCACTTCTCTATCTAGAAAAAAATACCTGTTTGTTTCTTGTCCTTTTGTTTCTTTTTCTTAGTCAATTCCCTATAGTGAGTCAATTAAATTTTTTTTTCTTATTCTTGTCTTAACTACATTCACTTTTGTCTCTCTACTTTAATGGATTAGTCAGGCATGATTTGCCTCTATACTCAGTAATGTTTGCTGAGGGCTCCCCTGGTCACGCAGTGGTTGAGAGTCCGCTTGCCGATGCAGGGGACACGGGTTCTTGCCCCGGTCCGGGAAGATCCCACATGCCGCGGAGCGACTGGGCCCGTGAGCCATGGCCGCTGAGCCTGCACGTCTGGAGCCTGTGCTCCGCAACGGGAGAGGCCACAACAGTGAGAGGCCCGCGTACCGCAAAAAAAAAAAAAAAAAAAAAAAAAAAAGTTTGCTGAATGAAGTAATAAATTACAGAAAACATGTTATCTCTCTTCCAGCAGGTTATCTGTTAAAATGATCAGTGACCCTACCTTTCATTATAGATTTCCTCAATGTAAAGTTGTTTGTCTGTCTATAGTTCTGAGTTTCTGCAGAATTTATCCCATGGATTGAATTGGGGGGCAGGGTTGAGGGAGGTATTGGGTCTCATCCTGATGCAAATTCACTGGGCCTCCAGAGGAATGGTTTATAATATTAATACTTTAAATATTTGCTTCAACCCTAGAATTCATTCCAAGGGTCATAATACTTTGTTGCCTCTCTGGATTGTAGTGTTTAGCACCTGCTGTCTCCCACGTCTCCTGATGATTTCATGGGATCAGTCTTAGCTGCCTGTCCATGACTTACCTCTCAAATGATGGATTGAACCTATCACCCAGTGTTGATTTCTAGTACTGATCCTGCATGCCTTTACTTTTCACTTCTCCCCAGATGTCATAATAATCACATGATTTGGGGGGGAGTTTCCTTAGCCAGTGAGAATACTGAATACAATTAAATTGCTGTGATCACCATTATAAAATAGCTCATTCACGGTTATTTACGGCACCAGTTCTTCAGTACTTGAGACCATGATGTATCGGTCAATACATGATGTATGATGTAATATTACTCTTCTTTATGGCTACTAAACTGCCTCTTCTAGGAAGCAGTCATCTGTCTTAACCAAAATCTCCACTTCTCTTAGATGAGATTTTCCGCCGTATTCTATGCATATTCTACCAATACATGCCTGCATCATTCACCATTGTATCCCCGTCTGTATGCTTGGCATATATATAGGAGGCACTCGCATATTTTTGATCTACTGAGTGAATGAAACTCGGATTCTTGTGATTGCTTAAGTTTTGTTAATGATGTCATCTGGTAAAATTTTCTTTCTTTTCCCAGTTCCATTTCACTTCTAATTAAGTACTCAACATAAGGTTAAGAGAAACCAATTTGAAGAACCATCTGAATATCATGGGAAGCATTTCTTAGTTTCTTAAAGAGAAAGCACACCTCTCTGGTATGAGCTTATTGAAGAAAATGAGAAGGAAAAAATTATAAAAGCAATAGGAAGAAACATGGTCAGAGCAGAACTAGCAAGGAAGATACTTCCTGTCTGACAGGGTATTGGAGAAAAGGAAAAGTTTCAGTTCCTATTTTGCCTTAGTCATCTTCTGCACAAGGAACGACATTAAAATTGGAACAATGTTGGGAAATCCCATGGGCCCTCTCATTTATTCATCCTGTGGATCTCTTCTCAAACTCAAATGTGCTCTGGAGGTGTCTCACTTTGCTTCATTGTCTGCTCTTTTTTGTTTTCTGAGCTGTTGAATTCTCCAGTTCCTTGTAGTGGAGTAGGACAGTATCTTGGTGCCCTTTTTCCTTCTTGTCCTACCAAATCTTACATAGGCTTTTTCCATTTTGGAGAGCTTAAGAACTAACTTTTTGGGGAAACAGGTGGAGATACTTTCCTGTCTGGGCGAGAATATTCTTTTCCTGAGACCCAGACTATTTTTTTCCCCCTAATTCTGGTTATCTCCATTACTGTATCCAGGAATATCTTTGGCACCAGTACTTGGAAACCTTATGCTTCCCCACAGGTTGTTTTATAAAAATGCATTAATTAACTTATTAATTTGTTTGTACCTTCTTATTCCAAAATCTGGTGTTAGGGATACTGCTAGGACACAAGACATTTGGAAATCTGAAATGATGGACATACCTTGATCCTAATGAGTACCCAAACTAGGTGTCAGTAGAGGACTAACCTGATCTTTTAACACCTCTAAAGATTGGCATGTCCCAGAGCTCAGACCTTGGACCTCTTTCTCTCTTTCCACTTTTTTTCTTCTTCTTAAGCAACAGAAATTTATTTTCTCACAGTTCTAGAAGCTGGAAGTCTAAGACCAAGGTGCGCTGAGGGTTGGTTTCTGATAAGGCCTCTCTGCCTTACTTGTAAACAGCCATCTTCTTACTTCGTTGTCATATGGCCTTTTCTCTGTGTGTGCACATGGAAAGAGAGAGCCCTCTGGTGTCTCTTCCTCTTATAAGGACACCAGTCACATTAGATTAGGGCCCCACCCTTATGATTTCTCCACTCATTTTTTAAGGAGAGCTTATTCAGTTCCATGTTAAACACTACCTTTACATTGTTGATGACTCCCAAATATAATCTCCAGCCACCACCTCACCCTGAACTTCAGACTACTTGCTGTCTCTACTTATATGTCCATAGACACCTTAAACTTAACATGTCCACACCAAACCCTCGATTCCCCCAAGCTAAATTTACTTCTCCTCAAGTGTTTCCTATCTCGGTAAACATAGTTGCTCAGCCCAAAAACCTTTGAGTTTTCCTCTTGTATGCCACATCCAATTCTTCAGCAAGTCCCCTTTAAAATATATCTCAAATCTATCGACATACTGTTTCCTCTAGCATTGCCATTCTAGTTCAAGCCATCATCTTCTCTCACCCGGACCACTGCAATAGCTTCCTAATGGTCTCCTTGCTTTTACTCTTGCCCTGATCCCTCTTTATTTATTTTTTTATTTTATATATATATATTTTTTAAATTTTTATTTCTTTATTTAGTTTTGGCTGTGCTGGGTCTTCGTTTCTGTGCGCGGGCTTTCTCCAGTTGCAGTGAGTGGGGGCCACTCTTAATCGCGGCGCGCGGGCCTCTCACTATCGCAGCCTCTTGTTGCAGAGCACAGGCTCCAGACGTGCAGGCTCAGCAGTTGTGGCTCACGGGCCCAGCCGCTCCGGGGCATGTGGGATCCTCCCAGACCAGGGCTCGAACCCGTGTCCCCTGCATTGGCAGGCAGACTCTCAACCACTGCGCCACCAGGGAAGCCCCGCCCTGATCCCTCTTTAAAACATAAATTATAATTCTCTGCTGCTTAAAACCCTATGGCTTCTCATCAGAAACATCAGTGTAACCTGGCCCCTGACTACCTCGCTAATTTCATCCTCTGAATATCCCTTTCACTCACTCCCCACAAGCCACACTGGCCTACCTTTCCTCAGTTGTCCCAGGCACATTCTAACCTCAGAGTTTTTGCATTTGCTGTTCCCTGCCTCAAACTCCCTTTCTCCAAATAATCATATCACTTGTTCTTTCACTTCATTTGGATCTGTACTCAAATGTCATCTCCTCAGGGAGGCCTTTTTACTTCTCTTTATTAGTCATTTACTTAAAACAGCATCCTCCTAAAGCCTGCATCCATATTGTGCTTTATTTTTCTCTGTAGTTCTTATTGCTTTCTGACATTATTTTAAAACTATTTTTTGTTCTCTTTGTCCACACTCAAATGCAAGCTTCCTGAAGGGAGGTAGGGCAAGGGCATTGTGTGTTTTGTTCAATGCTGTATCTTCAGCACCTAGAACAGGGCCTGGCTCTTACAAAATACTAAATATTCATTTGTGGAATGAATGAGTGAATGCATTAGTGGCTGCATCCATCCTTTGAGAAAGATTCTGAAGGAATGCCCAAGCTCAGTGGGCAGGATCCACAGTCCCCAAATCACTCCCCCTATCTCCATGTGTATGTCAGTTATCTACTGATGTATGTATGCTTTCCTGCTACGCCTTGACACTTCCCCTTCAAATCCTTTCCAGCTTAAGTTCCCTCTTTTACGTACTATCACAGTTGCACTTTCCATCTCCATCCGACAAAAGTGGTCTTTTAGAATTAATTTTATAACATAACAAGTGCTCATACATAGAAAAAGTAATTTCTATTAGGAGATGAGGGTTAGTTCATGATAATTGTGGTGAGAGCACAAAATAAGGAACAACAAATTTGGGACCTGGACAAATTAAATTCCAAAGTTCTGAAAGAACTTGCACATATCTTGGAGACAGTATCCTTGTTAACTCAGAGCAAATAGGAAAAGTGACAAAAGATTGTAGTGGTTATAACTCACCTGGAGTCTAGTGTTCCATATCTAACATCGAGCCCAGTCTGGGCACAAGATTTTAAAAAAGACAGAGGAATGTGTTCAGAGATGGTAAATGGTATAGTGAAAACATATGAGTAATGTTTGAATAATAATAACAATAATTATAATTACAGACATTTACTATGTGCCAGATATTACTCTAAATACTGTTTGTAAATAGTAATTTAATCCTCATCCTATGAAGTAGATATTATTATACCTCGTCTCAGAGGAGGAAATGAAGTTATAGAAGTTAAGTAACTCCCTCAAGGTCACACGGCTAGTAAGACATAGAGCCAGTGCTGATTTCATTTTGATTTGAGTCCATGTTCTTAACCACTATGTTATTATCTTTTAATATGTAAAAAGAGCACTATTGAAGAGAAACTGGGGCTACTATAGAAGTTCTTAGAAGGCGGTGTTAGCCTTCACCTCAAGCTCAAGCATCGCCACCTCTTCTCAGTACCCCCAGTCTACCCAGTATGTATTCTTATGATAGGACCAGTAACACTTTATTACACTTACTTGCTTATATCCCTACCTCTCTGTACTAACCTATATTTAACCTATTTTAAGGGTTATATTTGATTCACTTTTGAGCCACTAAATTTAGTTTAGTGTTTGGCATATAATCAACATTCAGTTTCTGTTGAATGAAAAAAATGAAAGACTGATCTTTAAATTGATTAGAACTTACTAGTGGTAGAACAGCTTTCCTGTAAGGTAATAAGCTTCTGGTCACTGGCAGTTTTCAAGCATGGGCTGGATGCTTGAAGGATGCTTGTAGGGATGCTGCAGAGGAACTTCCATGTCATGTGGGAGTGGAAGATTAGACCAGGTTTCCTTCTAACTATGAATTATTTGATCCTACGATGTTAATTATGATTCTTTCTCTAAACATTTAGTTAGCACCTCCTATGTGCCTGGCATTGTTCTAGGCACTGAAGACACAAAGATAAAAGTGGCCTAGCTAGTATCCATAAGGAGCTAGTAATCAGTGGATAATGAAGAAAAGAGGTGCTTAAGAGTACAGGTATAAAGTTTTAGTAGATAAAAATAAATAGAAAAGGACAGATATTTGAGGTGCTTTGAATAAATGAGGGAGCAAAAGCTATTATAAAGGGGAGAACTAGATATGAAAGATGACCCTAAAATTCCCTGTCTGAGAAGGGAGAATGTAGGGAGTAAAGACCACATTATATTATTATATAATATATTGTTATATAATATAATATGTTATATTGTTATGGGGGAATTCCCTAAAAGGGAACTATCAGTGTTTGTCATCAAGGTATATGGCAGGGCTGGATGTAATTCATAATTCAGCAGAGATTAATTAATTTGTGAAGTATTTTGAAATTCTTGGAACAAATGTGCCTTCTCTTATTAGTCTCCCAGACCAATAAAGTTGATTAAATTCTCCTTCCCCCTGCCCTCCGCCCCCTTTGGGGGCATTAACATGAAATGGACAATTCATTAAGTCATGTGGGACCCTTCAGTTTCTTTTCTGATTCATGTGCCTGGAATCTGTTAGACCATAGGGGAGTAATGTTTTTTTTTTTTTTATTAACCTGGTCCCTGATGCTGCTCATCTCTCACACATGTCACAATATGTCTTGTCACAGAATCATCCTGTCTAGCTGGGACATGATGCTTAGGTAGGTGGGGAAGTCCCCTGTTTTGTTTAAAATCATAGTTGTCTTTGGGTTTGGCTGGCATGTTCATGATTAGTTTACTGACAATTGGTTTTTTTCTTTCTATACCATATGCTATTCCATGATTCATCTGCTTTGAGTCTGCTGCCCTGAAGGTGAAACAATTTCTTCCAATGTTGATATTTCATAATCTCATAGATAACAAGCATACACATATGCATAGTCCTTTCAGAAGTTTTAAACATTTGGAGATGAATGAATTATGCTGCCACAAATGGAAAGGAGCAGTATAAAACCATAATGGTGATATCCAGACATCTTTTGTTGGGTGGTTGGGTGAACGCTAATATTAATAAAGCCTGCATACTTTACTGTATCTCTCCTTGAGAAGCTATTTCTGATATGTGGTATTTATTTATGAATTTTAACATTTTACTTTAATTGCCTTGATTTACATGTATTTTAATATTTTAGACAAGATCTTTATTTGTAGAAATGCGGTTTAAATTCCAAATACATTGTAGTACTTGCTGTTAATATTGTAATGATGACATCTTTTCTCTAATGTGTAGCATTGATTATTCAAAGCTTAAGAAATCTTTTAATTTCTGATATAAATAGTAATCTCTGGAAACATTTCAGTTTAAGACACATCACATTTCTGAATGCAGTGCAAAGCAGTTTTTTCCACACGGTTATTTTCTAAGTATTTAGAAGATTACACTTCTAATAAACATGAACTAAATTCAGTTTCTGCTTATAGCACTAATCAGTGCCCTTATTGTGTTGCATCATTTAACCACCTGTATCTTTTTACTCAGGATGTCATTGATTGTTTTTCGAAGAAGAAAAACTCTTTATAATTCCATGGTGTAGATGCACGTTAATATCTGTATAAGTTGTGCATTTGGGGAGAGATTTTTAAAAGATTCTAATTCTCAGTATATCTCCCTCCCCCTCTCCCTCTTTCCCTGGTTTTAGCTTCTCTTTGGTTCAGGTGTGCTGGTGTCCTTAAGCCTTTCCGGGCCGCAGCTGGAGAAAGTGGTGATTGACAGAAGCCTGGTGGGGAAGCTCATCTCAGACACCATCAGTGATGGTAATTACCCCCATGTGCAAATCAATTGCCTACATTAACAGTGGGGCAGGAGAAATAGTGTGTCAACAGGTAGACTAATTATTACCACTGGGGACTTGAAAACACAAGTAATTGCTTGTAATAGCATAGTTACAACCCCTGGGACCCATACAAGTTTTGACTAATATTTAATATCAAAGTTTTTGTCAAGTGTTAGGCTTATATCCTTGAGTATTTTTCATTCTTTGCTTTAAAAAATGTGAACGTATTTTCAAAAGAGGTGTTTATTTTTTTTTGGTGTGTTGACATTTCAAATATTTTTCATTTTCACATGAATTTTGAATAATAAATAACGCAAATTTGTCAACACAGCCACCAGTAAAAAAACAAAAGCAAAAACAAAACCTGTGCTTTGGCTGTTAGGAAGATTCTCTGTTACCAAAGTCTGTGAATACTAACTTTTGAGAGAGTTGGGCAGTATTTATAAATATCAAAAATCAATGTCAAATATACTAGATAAATCTGAATCCTATTAAGTGATACCACAATCAGTACATAATTGCTACGAAGCACATAAAAAAAGACTTTAAGCCAGTAATTGAAAAAGTAGGGTACTGACATTTATTAATCCCTAAAAGGCTCTATGCTGTGCTAACATACGTATATCATTTAATTAAAAAAAAACATTCCTTATAAGGTATAGTTATTTCCATTTTATGGATAAGGAAATTGAAGCTGAAATACTAAGGAACATGACCACTAATGAGATACTAAGGACTAGCCCAGAAATGACTGGGTTGAGATTTGAACCCAGGTTCTGGCTGCAAAGCCCATTTTCTTTGCACTACAGTGTGCTGACTCCTGAAGTTTTAAGATTAGGTTTTTAATTCAAGGTGAAAAAATGGTCTAAGAAACAGATTGCATTATCATTAGAGATTGAAAATTGTCAGTATCTTAAATTGAATAATCAAAGGAAAGTGTGATCTAATGGAAAGGACAGAGGTTAGATTACAGAAACCTTCCTTCTGCTGTGTGTGCTCACTAGCTATCTCTGAATAAAACAGACACAATTTCATAGAGAAAAGCACTCTGCAGGATGGCTATCATTAGCCATATTCCTGATAATGAAAGCTGGGGTTAAGGTTATAAGTGTGCCATTTCCTTTTCCTTATAGGATCATGGTGCTAAAGAAGCTTCCCTATGGAAGAGGTTCCATTTTCATATGTCTAATAATTGACCCCTTCATTGACAGTGCAAAGAAAATAGTGGCTGTGATGATTTTGTCATATTGATTCTCCTCCATAAGAATTAAAAGGAGACTTCCAACACTATTCATGTCGCTGAGATATCTTTTTTCACTTGTTTCTTTTATTTATACCACAAATGATACACTCTCATGAGACCATGATAACAATGTGATTTCTTGGCAGTTCTCCAGATTCTCCTGTAATTGTGTAGATATACTGTTGGTTACTGCTTGCACAGTCAGGGTATGGAAGTAAAGAAAAATATATAAAACATTCAATAATTTCTTTATGCTGGGAACAATATAAAACATTTCTCAAATTCCTACTATATGTTTTTATCAACAATTTTTATAACATTAATGGCCCTTTATGTAACCTATGAATATTAATTATCTACCTGTGTGCTCTAAAAATAAAGCTGTAGATGATTAGATTGATGATTGTTGTTTATTCCCAGTATCTTTACTATCTTTGTAAAATGTCATAATGGTATTTAGGAGACTTTAGTTATTTCAATTCATATTCATTTATCTTCTGAAAATAGTTTTTTATAATATTTCAGTGGAAGAAACTGTTAATTCTTTATTATTTTATTCTAACTTAGTATTTGCTAGTATTATCAAATCTTTTTTTTTAAGCTCTTCTCACAGACAGCTTTATCATCTTATCATTTTTGGCACAAAACAAACTATGTTTTATTCAGTTTACCAAGAAGATGGGTTCTCCTGATATAAACAAAAGACTGGAAAAACTCTCAGCCTTGGATTATAAGGTAGAGATTCCATTTTATATAGTCATATTGTTAATTATTAAGGTATGCTAGAGTATCACAAGAGTTGATGTTATGCTTGTTTTTATTGAATCATTCCGGATTTCAGAAAAACCAAAGTTATTATAAGATTAAGCTTGATCAACTAGAAACAGTGGCCATCCAGAGTTTTCTTTTTTACTCTCATTATGGGGGTCTAACAGTGGCATGCTTGCAGTAATTTATATAGTACTTAACAGAAGTCAGAGACAGATAATAGAGGCAAGTTACACATTCGAAAATGGTTTTCTTGCTAGTGGTAGTATATACACCATTCTCATTTTCCCCTAAGACCCGGTATCATCCTTCTAGGCCAGGATAGCTGCTCTGGCTTCCATTTCACAAGAAAAGAAAGAAAGAAGAAGGCACTTTCAAAGGTTAATAGAAATGTGTAATAAACGAAGAGTGGGAAGACTCCCCCGCCCCCCACACCCAACTCTAACTGTGGAGAAAAATGCAAAAAGAAATCTCCTACCTGTGTTAGTATCTCTCCCTTCAGTAACTCCAGGTAATTTGTTTCCTTGTATCAAGGACCTTACATCTGTTAAGGCAGGATTTTTATTTTAAATGATGTATTTAAGTTTTGCCACATTACATTTTAACTGCTTGGAAGGCATACTCTCTGGTAGGATGAGTATCTAATACATTTTCCAGGCTGTTTCAGTTCAAGGCCTCTTTTCAGCAATGACTTGTGTTTGCAAGATTGATCCAGCCTCTGTGACGTGGATTTGAGACAGTTCACTGGGAACGGGGCTGATATACAGCTTCCTTAAACAAGATGCACACTTACACCATACCTAGAGTGTCTGTAACAAGGGCAAAGATTCTTAAAAGTCAACTTTATGTGTGTGTTTGAAAAGTAGTATTTAACCTAACCTTTTGCCCTTTTGCATTATTTCTTATTGTGACTGAGGTGGTGGTGGTATGGGAGGATTAATTTTATTTATTGGAAAACTCTACTCTTATAAAAAAGATTTTTAACATGGGATAAAATACATTAAATAAGTGTTTCATTGTGGTAATAAACTAAAATTTGGTTTTGTCTGCCAACTTTGTGGAGCTTCTATAACACTTTGTATAATATTGATTCTTTTAAACTGAAAATCGGTGGTATTCATATATTATATTTTGTTTAGTAAAAAAAATTGGTTTAGCATTCTTAATGGGATATTATTTTCCAGAATAGCTAACTGTAGATTTACTTAAAATGTTGTTTATTTACTAATGCTGGTCTTTAAAATGCACCAGTATGCATTACCTCAAACTATTAAAGTAACTGTTTTTAATGCATTTATATAAAATTTTGTATGACTAGTTTCTCCACCTTAGGTGTGGTGGATAATTTGGCAAAGTCTTCTCAGCTGAAGGATATTAGCTCCCCGTTAATGAGAGCAGAGAGAAACTGTCAGGATGTCATCTTTTCTGATGAAAAGATGTGAAAAATAGACCGAGTATATGGGCCCTATACCTTGAGTAAGGGAGTTACTTATTTGTTTATTCATTCTGCCTTTAGCTTTGAGAAATTAAGCACTCCATGAGCACTCCATGTCATTTCTTTACATTAGAGAAGTAGCCTGCTTCCCTTTGGAAAACCCATGGATTTCATTTTCTGGTTCAGTATTTTAAATATAGGTATTTAAATACTTAGTAAAAACTGCCATTTGTCCATTGGAAGGATGTTTTAAGAAACTTACTCATTTCACTTGCCTTCTTGACCATCGTGATAGAACACTGATGCCATTAATACTCAGAGCAAACATGAAATTTCAGATAACATATATGATTTGCATTATGTGAGGATTGAAAGTGCCAGTTCTCATCTAGAAATTCTTAAGTAAAATGTGTACATGGCAGGTAGGACATCAAAATAATGTAGGTATATTTTTAAGGACTTAGCAATTCCATTGTGGTATTTCTCTTAAGAAGATAGCTAGTTAAAATAGTGATATTGAGAGCTTAAATATAAGAATTTGCACTTCAAAGCATAAAGTACATCTGTGTTGTCTGTCATTGCCCATTTGGATTTTAAAACAAGGAAATAGTGTAGAGTACTATAATTCTGCTTTTCTTTACAGCTGTACCATAATTTAATTCTTTTAGATTGAAACAATTTTGGCAAAGAAAAATGTAGGGGAAATATCCTGAAAGTGTTGACCTTTAACGAGTTTTCCTGTCTACATTTTAAAAATCCAATTCAATTTATTTAATAGTGAAGGGACAGGGACAGTGCAAGGAGTTAAATGTTTACCATGAGAGAACAACATTGGTAATTACTTTGATTTCAGTTCCTTTTGATGTGCATTCAGAGGATGAAGAGGTCAATAATATTATGGGCATGCAAATAGAAAAGGGTTCCTTTTGACCATATTAAAAAAAAATAGCAGAGGATTATTAAAGCATTAACCTTGATTTTAATGGCCTTGGTTGAGTGGTGAGATCACAATTTGGATGAGCCTGATTATTTACTAAATACAATACATAAATGCAACGGGTTCTTAACACCCATTGCACTCTGGCATTATCGCATTACTGCCATCCTTTGTTGCCTTGCAGACAGGAATATGAAAGCAATCTGTCATGTAGTGAGACTGGCTCCAGAAGCATTTCTCTGATAAGAAGACCCCCTGCCCTTTGCTAGTGTCTGGTCCAGTAGGCTTAGCCATGCGCTTAATCCCCAGAAAGTGGTTCGATTATTGCTGACCAGCAATGGCAAGATAGTTTTTTTTTTTTTTTTTTGGCTTCCAAGCTATCAACCTTCCATTAATTCCTTAAGCAGAAATACGGTGCAATCTATATTTCCTTGGCATGTGTCACCCAGATGGTGCCGTGCTTATGTTTTCAAATAACCATGTTCCAAAATAACATAGTTTGAATAATAAATTCTACAAATCCTTCCTAAGAAAGAAAAGCATAATTCTCAGAAGCTGCATAAACTTTTATGCAGCATGATGCTGTGACTTATCCCTTTATGCAGAATTCTTGTGTATATGTCTCATATATTCTTTAAAGTGATATTTGCCTCAAGTTGTTTTTCCTTTTATTGTTGTCAGTCATTCAGTCATTGTTAACATGTTATGTCTTAAACAGTAGTCAGACACTCTTGGTCAGCAGTACTGAACTTGTCATTTAATATAGCTGGTCTTAAATCCTATGTGTAGGTCGATGCTGTCAAGCAACCATGACTGTACATTTTGGTATTGATTGGGATTGCTATGGCCAATTCCTCCCTAACTCACATTTCTCCTTTTCCTTTCCTCTGCTAAAAATGGGGAGAATTTTGAACATATGTCTTTTTTATATATGTGTCAAAAGAATTTGGTAAATTCTGACACCTCCTTAAGCACATGTTTAACATGCATATTTACTTGCATTTATCTACATTTACAGATGCTTTAATTTTTGCAATACTTTGAGGATTTTGCATTTTAAAAATGATCCTTGTCTGCTTTTTTTTTTTTTAACCATTAGATTTCCTATTATGAAATCCCTGGCCCAGTAAACAGGACAACACAGCGTCGTCTAGCTATCAATTGTGTTCAAGATATAGTTGTTTGCTGGTGGCCACTGGTCAGTGATGATGCTTGGCCTTGGGCCCCCATTTCTTCTGAGAAAGACAGAGCCAATCTGCTGCTCCTGGGTTATGCTCAAGGAAGACTGGAGGTAAATCTAAAGCAAATCTATACATTTTATTGAAGAGAAAATAAAATAGGATTATTAGTTTTCTATTCTGAAATGTGTGAATACTTTTTAAAACATATAATTTATTTTCCAAATATTCAACAAAGGAAATTACATATGAAATGGGATCCTTTAAAGTATCACATCTGGAGGATATACAGTTTCGGGACTTGCCTGAATAGCATAGTGATTAATAGCACAAGCTTCTGGGTTCAAATCCTAGCTTTGCCACTACCTAGCTCTCTGTCCTTGAGCAGATTACTAACCTCTATGGTTTCATTATTTGAAAAATAAAGTTAACGAAGATAAATGAGTTAATACATGCATTTAGAGCAATAACTACATATATTAAACTCTCAATTACTATTGTGATTCTTGTCATTATCATTATTAGTACTGTCATTACTGTTTGCTCATGATTTCATGCCTATCGAAGCTATGTTATCAATCACCTTCTTTAAACTTCAGTTAGGTAGCAAACATTAGTCAAATGCCTATTTTCTGCAAGACTCTGTGGTGCCAAACCATGGCTGGGGCAAGGATTTGTAAGGAGGGCTTTAGAAGAGCAGCCTTCTCAGTCTAGTTTCCTGCCTGGGACAGGAGCACCAAAAGGGTTAATCTAAGAGGTGCAGACAAGATCTTGCCCTATCTATTCCTGACAGTGGTTCCATCATCATTCATTATCACGAACCTATGGCTATTTTCACCTTGTATCAGTACTTTGAGTATGAAATTCTGTTTCTTTTTTAATGTAACTTACAAAAAAGCAACCTCCTCCAACCTGTTTTTTTAATGTTTTGGCTTGGGTAAAATAGTATGTTCCTGTATTTTCTCTAAATCCATTATCTTTTAGGCTTTAAGTTTTTTAATTTTTCAGAATCAGTATTCTGAGATACAATGAACAAGTACAAGTTTTCTCTATCCCTTCCTACCTCTTCTGGTTTTATAAATTTACAGGCCATCTTTTAAGACCGAAGAGTCCTTTTTAACTAATTATTTTACCTTTTTCTGGGACTTTTCCAATTTGTTGTAGTAACTAATACCACTTGTAATGCTTCAGGTATGGATTTTGTAAGGATAAAGAAGTGCTTTATTCCTATTCAATTCCTGTTCATGCCCACCATTTTATTGATCTTGGGTCCAGAAGCTAACTGAATAAAAGACTTAATCAAAATGACTTAATATAATAAAGCCAACTAGAATTCTTTTAAATGTTCTGTTTTATAATAAAAGTAAAAATAATATAAATCAGCCTTTAGTTTTACATTACACAAATTACCTTTATTTGAAATGAGTTTATTACCTGAAATTAGGACTGTTCAAAAAGGGTATACGTATGGTCTATGTACTTCATCTCCTGGTGTCATCTGGTTTATGGACTTCGGAGTTGGATAAACCTCGGTTTGCCTGTTGGTTGGACCATATACTGTGTGGCTTTAATCAAATTTACTTCCTGTCAGCTTCTGCCTGCTTTTAACTAATACTATGTTCTTTGGCCTTGGGTAGATCACCTATCCTCTCTGACTGTAGTTTTCTAATTTTTAAAATGATGGATTTAAACCAGATAGGTCCTGGGGCAGCTCAAAAAAGTGCACATCTGGATTCTGAAGCACAGATCTGATTTAGCCATTGCATGTGCAAACGCCTTCAGTAGATTTTGAAACTAAACGTAGCCTCGGCACTGAAAAGGTCCCCCTGACTGGCCCTGACTTACCTTTCCAATGTTATTTCTTTATACAAATCTATGTTCTAGTCAAATGGTTTACTCACTGCTTCTTTATTTCCCACCTCCTGTCTGTACAAATTACTGGTATTTCTACCTGAAAGGTCCTTCCCTCTCTCTTTTCACATCATTCATCAACTACTGAGCATGACCATGGAGTAAGCACTGTATTTCATGCCAGGGAATATAAATACAAAACTATCCCTGCCTGCAAGGATCTTAGTGTCTACCAATGAGAGACAAATATGAAAACGTGTGAGTACACTAAAGTGTTAAATAATGCTGTGGGTAGAGTATGTGTAAGCTGTAGAGGAGCCAGTGGGGAATGATTGTTTCTACCTAGAGAGATAATAAGGGGGGAACTTTAAAGAGGATTTACAATTTGCTCAAGGTTCATACACAATTTTACTTTTTTTACTATCCTTTCTAAGTTTCATATCAAAGTTGTACTACCCCTATAGAGTGATTTGACTAGCTTTTCTCTTTTCTCCTCTCTGAACCAGTGCCAAAGGAATTATATGATACTTGAATGTTTGGTAAAACTCATATAAAACTGCCTGGGTGTGCTGTCTTTCAAGGAAGGTAGATTTTTAATAATTGATTCCATTTTTCGAGGGTTGTTTGTTTTTTGGGAATTCTATCTTTTCCTTGAGTCATTTTCCTTAATTTGTATTTTTGGAAAATTATCCATCTTATTTAAGTATTTGAATAGATTTTCATGAAGTTGTATATGATACTTGCACCTGATTTTTAATTGTTCACCACTGACTGCATAGCTAATTTTTTGATCATAATATATTAAGATATATAATTCATTTTTTTTGTCAAGTAGCTTTTGTCTTGGATTTGGCTCTTTCAATCAGTCTATCAAAATTGAACTGTTAGAAAAATTTGTAAAGATTTCTTTTTCAGAACCTCACATGAACTTCTATATGCAGAAGGTGAATGGCTTTTGGAAGAAATGTCTGGGGAAATAATTGTTTCTTTGTGTGTGTGTGAAGACATAATCTTTAACTGTAAATTGTAGCACATTTTTTAGGGTAACATGAACTAAAACCACTAGTCTATAAAAGTAATATTCAGGCATATGTCTTGAAATATTTTTTCACTAGCGACCAGTAGACTTCTTGAGCTAATCCTCAGAATAAGAGATACGATATACTCTTAAACCCTGAAATTCAGACTAAAAACGTAGCAGCCTCATAGAGAAGAAATTTAATCTTTGCATCTATTAAATGATAGAACTTAAAAAAATAATTTCCCACCCAATTTCAATCAGAAAAGATAGTAAGCTTTTATTTGGACAGTGGCAAGATCCTAGAGTAGTGGTTCTTAGCCTTGGCAACACATTACAGTCACCTGCAGAGATTTTACAAAGGAGCCCACCCAGACCAGTTATATCAGAATCTTCAGAGGGGTAGGAGGCATCAGTATTCTTTTACAGGTTCCCTAGGTGATTCTCATGTGCATCCAAGTTGAGAACCACTGCTTTACAGCAGACTGGAAAAAATTTTTAAGCCATCTTTTTTGCATAACAGACCATGGAAAGGATAAAGCCCACATACTGAACCAAATGAGAGTGTTAACAGTAAATTCCAAGTAGAAAATTGGCTTATCAAGCAGCAAAAAAAAAAGAAAACAAAGGAAACATAGAAGTAAGCTCTCTGTGACTGAATTATCTGTCTTTCAGAGGAGGAACATTTCTCAATTTATTTTATGGATATTAGAAAACTGCTGGTCTAATTTCACACTGCAGAGCTCTAAACAACAGTACATATCTTAATTAGAAGCACAGAACAGAGAGGTTTATGTAGTCTAGGGGAAAAAATTTTGTTTTGAAAAATATACAATAGTATGAAGAAAAAGAAATTTTTTATCAGTACAATTCACTTAAAAATAGTTTTTAATGGTGTTTGTATGGATTATTGTACATAGCATGGTAGTCATTTTTACTTAAATTCCTCACACTCTTTATACTTAAATTTGGAAAAGGTGATTACCATCATCATAGAACTATTTAATTCATTAGCTTTGTCAAAAATGTGGTGACAACACAACTTACTCTTTCCTTACCTTTGTATTCAAGCAGATGTTTTAGCTTTTCAGCTGTATGGATTTGATAATGCTTTCTGAGTATGGCAGTAATTTCAAGATATCTTACTCAGAAAAGGTCACTTGAATTTGTTTAACCAAATTAATCAAGAACACATAAGCAGAACTATTAAACATTAAAACCTGTTGTCAGGGCTAGGGAAATATAACCTCACAAAGGTAACTTTTTTCCCATAAAAATTAAAAACTAATTTTGCAGTGATTTAGAGGAGCAGCCAACTGATGGGAAAGTCAAAATGTGATCAACTTTTAATACAGTATAATTTGATAAAAGAAGTATTCAGAAAGCATTATAAATGCATTCAACTGAAAAGCCAAAATATTTCAGAGACATCTCTTCCAAAGAAATGTATGAACTGTGTTAGCTTTCAACCAGATAACCAAAATTTTCTGTTTTAGGGATGATTTTTTTTTAATCTCTTTATTATAAAGCACACTAAGGAAAACCACACAGACTAAATATATAGTTTAATGAGCTTTTACTAAGGAAACACCCCTGAACCACACTCAGGTCAAGAAATAGAACTTTGCCAGGTACCATAAATAGCACCACGTACCCTGTTTTGATCTCAACCCTTTCCTGGTGCCCTAAAGTAACCTCTATTGAGACTTTTACACATTTTCTCATATAGTTTTTATCACCTAAATGTGCATCCTGCAAAACTGTAGTTTAATATTATTTAAAACATGTTAATGTGTCTTTTAACTGTCTTTTAATCTGCAAGTTCCTGCTCCATCCCTTTTTTTTTTTAATTAATATTTATCTGTTGAAACTGCAGTGTCCCACAGTCTGGATTTTGTTATTCCATCATCATGGTGTGGTTCAACAAGTTTCTTTGTCTTTTGAAAATTCTGCAAGTTAGTAGTCGATTTTGTCAAGACTGTGCGCAAAGGAGTGCTTTTTAATCAGAAGGCACATAATGTCAGGTTCTCTTTCTCTCTTTTGGTTTTCTCTCTTTTTTGATTTTAGCAGCTATTGATGCTTAATGCCTAGATCCAGTAATTCATGACAGTTGCAAAATGGTGATATCTAATGATATTTTTTTTATTAATTGTGATACTTTTATAATGAGACACTTCTACTCATCTCCTACTTGTTTTCCCAGTGGATGGATTCATATACTATAATCAGGATAAGCATCTGTTTCTTTTAATTACTAGTTTTCAAGATTGAATTGGTTCCCTATCACTCCTTGAAGGTAACCAATTAGTTTTTATTTTATTTTATTTTATTTTTATTTTTTTTTTTTGGTACGCGGGCCTCTCACTGTTGTGGCCTCTCCCCTTGCGGAGCACAGGCTCCGGATACGCAGGCTCAGCGGCCATGGCTCACGGGCCCAGCCGCTCCGCGGCATATGGGATCCTCCCGGACTGGGGCACGAACCCGTATCCCCTGCATCGGCAGGCGGACTCTCAACCACTGCGCCACCAGGGAGGCCCAGTTTTTATTTTTTTGATAGCATTATTAATTCATGGATTTAAACATACTTGACTTAATGGGTTTCATAAATTGTAATTGTTATCCTTTTGGAAGCTCAGATTCTTAACTTCGGGCAGTGGGAGCCTCTTCAAGTTGGCTCCTCTTCTTGTCATGACCTCAGTAGTCTTGGGTAGCTTCCCTCTGTCTGGTGTAACAATATGGTTCATGCTTTCTTGTACATTTCCTGCTGCAAACCTGGAATTATCAATTTCTTCAATAAGGTCTGGTTTCTGGATCACTGAAGAAATCAAAGAGCAAATCAAAAAATGAAATGAGACATTTTTTGAGGCAAATGAAAAAGAAAACATGATGATCTAAAACCTATGGGATGCAGCAAAAGCAGTTCTAAGAGGGAAATTTATAGTGATACAAGCTTACCACAGGAAACCAGAAAAATCTCACGTAAACAACCAAACTCCTAAAGTAAGTAGAGAAAGAACAAGCAAAACCCAAAGTTAGTAGAAGGAAAGAAATCATAAAGGTCAGGGCAAAAATAAATGAAATAGAGACTAAAAAAAAAAAAGAAAAGATCAATGACACTAAAAGCTAGTTCTTTGAAACGATATGCAAAACTGAT